>NC_092147.1:54213422-54280922 GCF_045791955.1 Oncorhynchus clarkii lewisi
ACAGAAATGTAATATTGGAGATAGGTTCATAAATTGGATCCAGCTTTTATATAGGAACCCCTGTGCCAGAATACTCACTAACCAATCATTGTCGCCCCGATTTAACCTCAACAGGGGGACAAGGCAGGGTTGTGCGCTGTCGCCTATGCTCTTCGCCCTAATTATCGAACCGCTCGCTCAGACGATTAGATCTCATGCAGCAATACACGGCTATAATACTAAAGATACTCTAAATAAGATCTCCCTATACGCAGATGACATCCTCCTCTATGTAACAGAACCCCAGGCTAGTATCCCAGCTATTCTTGATGTGATCAATTTGTTTGGTACCTTCTCGGGATACAGAATAAATTGGAACAAGAGTGAATTAATGCCCATACGGTCGCAAAATACCTCCTGGCTAGAACATCTCCCATTTAAGTTATCTTCAGAAAAATTTACCTACCTAGGAATTGTAGTTACCAAACAATACTCCTTACTATTTAAAGAGAATTTCCCCTCTCTGATACAAAAACTCAAAGCAAACATACTATTTTGGAGAACTCTCCCAATTTCTCTGCTCGGAAGAATTAATGCCATTAAAATGGTCTTCCTCCCACAACTGCTCTACCTATATCAGAACATCCCAGTATTCATACCGAAATCCTTTCATAAACAACTGGACTCAATTATCAATCCTTTCATCTGGGATTATAAAACACACAGGATAGGTAAAAAAACACCTCTGTAAATCTAAGATGGAAGGAGGATTGTCTCTCCCAAATTTTATATTTTATTACTGGGCCGCTAACCTCCGCATTGTTACGTTTCTGCTGGATGACGTACTTCCGGCATCCAGCTGGCTTAGTATGGAGCGTGAGGAGTGTCACCCCTTCTCTATTGGCGCTGTGATTTTGTCGCCTGTCAATCTGGAGATGTCACTTTATTGTAACAATCCTATTATACATAGCACAGTTCGAATCTGGAAGCAAATTAAAGTCCACTTTGAGCTTAGACCAATGTCATTCATGCTCCCTGTCGCCAGGAATCCCTCCTTTGCCCCTTCTAACCTTGATAACACCTTTGAGCGATGGGGAGAGTTGGGGATAAGTACCATAGGGGATTTATACATAGAAGGGACCTTTGCTTCCTTTGAGTTGCTGAGGGAAACTTATAACCTTCCCAGAAGTAATTTTTTCAGATACCTACAAATTAGAGACTACGTTAGAAAACACCTCCCAACATTTGGGAATGCTAAACCTTCCATGTTTGACGGATGCATAAAAATATGCCCCACCTCCGATAAACTGATATCGCGTCTATATGATGCTTTTCAATCTGTTAGCACACCTTCCACTGATGCCATCAAGGCAAAATGGGAGGAAGAACTAGGGACTGACATCTCGGTGGCAGACTGGGAAGAGAGCTTGGAGTATATCCACACATGCTCCATTAATTCCAGACATCGTCTCATACAATTCAAGGTATTACACAGATTACACTATTCCAAAACTAAACTGCATAGGATATTTCCTGAGACATCCCCTACATGTGATAAATGTCAGGCTACGCAGGGTACACTACTCCACTGCTTTGCCCTATGCTCCAGCTTGCATGGTTATTGGAGTGGAATTTTTGGGATCCTCTCTGAAGTTTTGGAGACTTCAATAGATCCAGACCCGCTTCTGATAATCCTGGGAGTATCTGAGTCCCTAAACAGATTAACCAACCCCCCAAAACAACTAATCTCGTACGGTCTCATCTCGGCAAAAAAACTAATCTTGTTGTTTTGGAAGAGGAGGGAAGCGCCCTCTACCAAATTATGGCTCAGTGAATTGGCAAACACTGTACACTTAGAAAGAATTAGATATATCCTGAACAATAAATTATCAACATTTGATCAAATCTGGCAGCCTTTCCTCTCCTACTTGGACGAGTCGGCGCTGTGAATTTGTACTTATTAACGCACTCTCAATTGTAATATTTTAATCTACCTTTGGGCAGCATGTGCTGGCCCTGCCACCCGAGCAGTTGGGGGGGGGGGGGGGGGGTAGGGGGGACATCTTCCCTCTTTCTTTCTACGTGTCCTTGTTTTGTATGTCGTGTTTTGTATTATTTGTTCTGCACCCAGGACTCTGGGTCTTGTTGTTCCTTTATGCTCTTTTATGTTTAGATAAGAATTGTATACCTGTCTTGTATACCTTGTACACCATTCTTGTGTGTGTTTACTAAAAAATATTTGAAACAAGAAAAAAAAAAAAAAAAAAATCCAATCCGGAAGTGCCTCATGTTTTGTAAGGGAATACAGGTATGAAAGCGCTGCGTTCCAATGAGTCCCTATTGAGCTGTGAATGTGCTATCAACCAGATTATGCTTTCTACGTATTCCCCAAGGTGTCTACACCATTGTGACGTAGTTTTACGCATTTATCTTGAAGAATAGCCGTAGGCGGCTACATTGCGTAAGTGGTCACCTGATGGCTCCCAGGGTGACGCTCGCGTAAAATACAGAGGTAGCCATTACTCCAATCGGTCCTACTGAAAAACTATTGTCCCGACGGATATATTATCGAATAGATATTTGAAAAACACCTTGAGGATTGATTATAAACAACATTTGCCATGTTTCTGTAGATATTATGGAGCTAATTTGGAATATTTTTCGCCGTTTTCGTGACTGCAATTTCCGGGCGATTTCTCAGCCAAACGTGAAGAACAAATGGAGCTATTTCGCCTACAAAAATAATATTTTTGGAAAAAAGGAACATTGGCTAGCTAACTGGGAGTCTCGTGAGTGAAAACATCCGAAGCTCATCCAAAGGTAAACGATTTAATTTGATTGCTTTTCTGATTTCCGTGACCAAGTTACCTGCTGCTAGCTGGACAAAATGCTATGCTAGGCTATCGATAAACTAACACAAATGCTTGTCTAGCTTTGGCTGTAAAGCATATTTTGACAAGGTGATTAACAAAAGGCTAAGCTGTGTCTTAATATATTTCATTTGTGATTTTCATGAATAGGAATATTTTCTAGGAATATTTATGTCCGTTGCGTTATGCTAATTAGTTTCAGGCGATGATTACGCATGCGGGATGGGGAGTCAGTAGAGGATTTATTAAGGAGAGTGGTACACAGACTGACAGACTAACCTGGCAGGAGCATTCACATATGAAACAATGTTGTATGCAAACATGATGCAGGCAAGATGCTATAATGAATTTCATTATTAAGGTCAATGAACATAATCAGTCAATAATTCCATATGGTGCAAGATTTTACGACTTCCGCCGACTTTGGCTCCCCTGCCTGTTCAGGCGGTGCTCGGCGGTCGTCGTCACCGTCCTACTAGCCGCTACCGATCCCTTTTTCATTTGTCTGTTGGTTTTGTCTTATTAGCACAAAACAAGGGCGGATCCCGCACAAAACTACCACATATAGATGTGGTAGTTTTGTGCGGGATCCGCCCTTGTTTTGTGCGGGATTGTTTTTTGTTACTCTGTTGGTTGTGGTTTCATGTTTGTATTCTCCGGACTGTTTGGTCCTGTGTTTGGGCTGGTCTGTTTTATGCGCCCTGTATGTTGGCTTGACCGTTTTTTGCCGGAGAATAAATTACATTTACCAACCCTGCTCTCTGCGCCTGATTCCAACCCACCACTCCTAGTAGGCTGTGACACTAGCTTTGAACTTTGACACAATGCAGTATAGGAATATCACAAGAGAGAATGCCAAGAGTGTGCAAAGCTGTCATCAAGGCAAATTGTGGCTACTTTGAAGAATAAAAAATATAAAATATATTTAGATTTGTTGAACACTTTTTGGGTTACTATATGATTCCATATGTGTTATTTCAGAGTGTTGATGTCTCCACTATTATTCTACAATGTAGAAAATAGTACAAATAAAGAAAAACCCTTGAATGAGTATGTGTGTCCAAACTTGACAAGTACTGTATATCAATACAACCATGTATTGGTTGCAGCATGAAGAAACTCATTGAGCTTCCAGGCAACAACTGACTTAATAACAATTTGTCTGTCTAATAGAAACATTGATTGCAGGCTTGGTTACACTTAAAAGTTTGAAGCAATCACACCTATGAATACTAACCCAAATCAAGGAAACACAACAAGCCAAAACATTTAAAAATGCAACATTGCATAATGCAATCTGGGAAGCACTGACTCACTTAGACTAAAATCACTTTCCTGGAAAGTTTCCTACTAGTCAAGAACATTCACTTGGCTGCATAATAGAAATGTATGAGATATCTGTCTCCAACACCAAGCTGCCACAGGCAAGGCAGCAACCGCCCAAGCAAGACACTCTTTCTTGGCCCTCAGAGGGCATGGCATTGCCACAGGAAGCATACAGGGCATCGGGAAAATGGGATAGGGCACAGGACATATGGTGTGGTGTGGTGGGGCCCGGCTAGCATACCAATGGGCGCAGGCCTCCACCTAGACAACCCATACTAACTTGGTCTGCACTTTTTGCTTCTGAGGGTAGGGACACCACCCTTCTTGCCCTCTGGGCCCTTCTCCCTCTGGGCCCTTGCCCTCTGGGCCCTGAACTGGAAGAGGACCCACTATAGAGGGAGGAGCGAAACATCACAGACACGAAGTTGGTTTAACTTCAACATAACACTGACTGGTCATCGTGGCGACATGTTGGCTGCGGCGAGTGATTGAAATAACTGTGGAACTAGAGAGTGATAGATCAACATCAGAATGACACAATGCAACAGTGGTGCCAACAACAGTGATTTGTGTAGTGACAGTTGGTAACTGTTAGTGACAGTTGGCTCAGTGCTAACTTACCCTCTTTGATTTGAACCTTGATGGGGCTCTTAAGGATCTCCTGTCCGGCAAACAGGATATGGATGGTGTGGGGGCCTTCCAACATGGGCCGGTAGGTGCAACGGAAAACACTGTCTCCCTTGTTTTCCAAGATCAGTTTCACCGTGTCTTTCTTCCCCTCAGTGTCCACGATGACAACGCTCACATCACCGTTACCAGCACCTAGACAGGATAACAGGAAGAGATCAATCAAAACACTGTTAACCAACCATGTGATCAAAACAAGGAAACGTGGGACATTGTTTTGGGCCCTCACAGTAAATTCCTTCTCTAGTTTTAGCAGTTTTGCAAGGAACTCATCTGATCACTGCTACTAATGTGTTCCTTGTCTGGTGTGTCCCCACTCCTTACCTGCAGTGTAGATGTCAAAGTAGGTGGGTTTGTTGGCCATGTTGCCGGTAGCATCCAGCCCTGGTCCTCTGGCCTGGACCTTGTTGGGATCACCTATGGCCTTGGCCATGTTCACTGTGTAGGGGCTCTTATCAACATCCTGCCCAGCAAATAGCACTCTCACCTATAAGGAAAGAACCAGTAAAATGTTCCTTTGAAGGCCCAATGCAGACTTTAAAAAATATATATATTTCAAATAATTTCTGGGTAACAATTAAATAGCTTACTGTAATAGATTTACATTGGCAAAATTTGGGAGTGGTGTGAAAATTAGCTGTTATTGGCAGAGGTTTGGAACTTTGTTATTGGTTTATTAACCAATTTACTGCATGGTGATGTCACCATGGAAAGCTGAAAATCCCGCCCATGCAAACCTGGTGATTAGAAGGTCCTGTGTAGATTGTATTTTCAACCAGCAGCTATCAGGAAATAACACTGATCACATATTTTCACACTTTTACAGTGTCAGTTTCATCAGCTGTTGTACAATATGATACAAAATAGGGGAAAATGACTTTTGACTGGGCCTTTAAGTTTTCCTTTAAAGAGTTTCAATGGGCTAGTAGTACATTGTGATGATGAGATGTGTGTATAGTAAAGTCAAGTCAAGTAAGAATGTAAAGTTAAGTAAAATAAATGGGGTATTGATGGTAGTGATCAGTTACCTTGTGGGCGCCCTCAACCTTGGGGATGTAAATGACGGTGTGGGTCCTGTTCTTGTCGTTGTTGAAGACCACCTTAGCCTCCTCAGTGTGTCCCTCAGGATCAATGACATACACCAGCACCTCAGCCTGACCTGCCTCCAGAGTTTCCACTGTGAACACTGCTGGCTTCAGAACCATGTTACCATTTGCCTCAATACCTATGGGAGAGAGAGGAAGATTACTTTATTGTACAATGTCCATGAATTTCCAACAGAATTTATAGTTAGAAAAATATGTTTAAAATAGAGAGTTGGTGTAAGAAGTGCGTGACTGGCTGCAGGGAAGTCAGGCGCAGGAGAGCAGAACTGGGTAAAAACCGGAGCAGTTTAATAAGCAAAACCAACGGCACCCAGAACATCAAAATATGGGTACCAAATAACCCGTTGCGAACCAGTCAGAGTGCACAAACACTTGACAACAAACAGGTGTGTGGCAAACAAGACAAAACAAATGGAAAATGACAGGTGGATCGGCAATGGCTAGAAGACCGGAGACGTCAAACGCCGAATGCAGCCCAAACAAGGAGAGGAACTGACTTCGGCGGAAGTCCTGACATTTAGATGTGTTTGAGTCTATGGGCAGTATATGAAACAATACATTATGCTTATCAGAGATCCTGATTCACTTACATTACTTTAGTCATTGGGCAGATGCTTTATCCCCAAGTGCATTCAACTACAGTAGGTAAAACAACCTCACAACTATCGCAAGTAAAACTTTCTTCATCTACTAAATCAGTGCTAGATTCAACTCACCACTGTGGTAAAGTATGGTCCCTATCCCAGTGGTACCCACCTGGTCCGTAAGACTTGGCTTTTTTGGGGTACAGCTGAACCCCTTTAGGTTTGAGGGGAGCGCCAGGCCTCAGTTTAGACTTGGGGAACTGGGACAGGTAAGTCATCATGGACTGTTCATCCACTTCCGGATCTACAATCTCCTCAGGGTTGATCACCTAGGCCACAAGGAGAGTGTGAAAAATTACTTACCTAGTCAACAAGCAGAAAGTCATGGGTTAGGGAAGTGATTTTTAACCGGTGCCTTGAGGAACTCAGGTATGCCGCAAAAGTCTTCCTGATCTTGTACATTTTTTGGAACACACACCACGTGACCTGTGGAATGCATATGGAATTTTGACTTGGGAGCAACAGTGCCACTACATTGAATGGTACATGGTTACTTCTGTATCACTGTTTCAAGTCTGGTGCATTGTTGTTTCATTATCATTTGAGGGGAGCGCATCATGAGCAAAGGCTGTCATTTTACTTAGCCTGTGAGAAGCATTAGCACAGGCAGGTCTGATTAGGCTTAGCTGAGTGTCCGTGATTGCACCCCAATGCACAACACCTCTCGTCTGTAGCCCAAAACGTTCAAAACTAAATTACTTTTTTACCAGAGCTAAACAAATATCTTCCTAGTGGGGATTCACGGGACACTCTTAAAGAGGTACACACAAATTAATCTTCATGAGTAAAGAACTATGACAATAGTTCAAATAAACCCTATTTAATCTGTAAATCTGTAAATATTTGTCACTGAAAATAGAGGATTTGCAGTATGGATCTGCCAAGGAGGTCATTACCACTAAATTAATTAATAGGGACATTTTAGGTGTGCCACATAAAAATTAAAATAAATGATTGGCAAACATTGGGTTAGGGGTCAATATAGCCACAATTGTCTTACTTGACTTAAACACTTTTGCCCCATGGGAAGCATAGGTCAAAGCACATCTGTATTTACCCTTAAAGAGGATTGTTGTCTGGTCTTTACTGTAAATAGTTTTTAAGAAATTGATACAGGACTAATTTACTTAGTAGGCCTGGAAGATAGTCTGTCTACTTGGCAAAAGATATAACTTTGTTTAAGGACATAACAGACAGGCATAAAATACACCAATGTGAAGGCACATTTCCACATTGCATAGATTCTATTTCTATTCTATTTAATTGACTCCCTCCTCCTCCACTCTCTTTCTCCCTCCCTCCCTGTTTTTGGCCATATCACAGTGTGGTGTAAATATCTTGACCCCAGTACAGCAGGGTTAAGCACTGTGGCCTCAGTAAGCCATGATTTAGCCCAGAGCCAAGCCCTCTCCCACAGCTCACAAGACAGCCCTCAGCCCGGGGAGAATTCAGCCCCCTAGTCCTGGGACCTGGGTATCCAAGACACATACCTTTGGCCTTATCTCTCCCTACAATACACACCCTAGACCAGCTCAATATACAGTATAACCTAGGCCAGTGTAACAGTATAACTTCAGACCGTCCCCTCGCCCATAACCGGGCGCGAACCAGGGACCCTCTGCACACATCAACAACAGTCACCCACGAAGCATCGTTACCCATCGCTCCACAAAAGCCGCGGCCCTTGCAGAGCAAGGGGAACCACTACTTCAAGGTCTCAGAGCAAGTGACGTCACAGATTGAAACGCTATTTAGCGCGCACCACCGCTACATAAGCGTGATCCGCGTCAACAGCATCAATGTAACAGTATAACTTTAGACCGTCCCCTCGCCCATACCCGGGAGCAAACCAGGGACCCTCTGCACACATCAACAACAGTCACCCACGAAGCATCGTTACCCATCGCTCCACAAAAGCCGTGGCCCTTGCAGAGCAAGGGGAACCACTACTTCAAGGTCTCAGAGCAAGTGACGTCACCGATTGAAACACTATTTAGCGCGCACCACTGCTAACTAAGCTAGCGTTTCACATCCGTTACACCAGCTCAATATTTAGTGATTCCCCATCCCGGGTCCGGGAGCGTAATCATCAACTGACCCTAATTAGCATGAAATCACAAGTGAAATATATTGAAACAGGCTTTTGCTAATCACCCTGTCATCTCAGATTTTCAAAATATGCTTTACAGCCAAAGCAAGACAAGCATTTGTGTAAGTTTATTGATAGCCTAGCATAGCATTATGTCCAGCTAGCAGCAGGTAACTTGGCCACGAAAATCAGAAAAGCAATCAAATTAAATTGTTTACCTTTGATGAGCTTCGGATGTTTTCACTCACGAGACTCCCAGTTAGATAGCAAACATTCCTTTTTTCCAAAAATATTATTTTTGTAGGCGAAATAGCTCCGTTTGTTCTTCACGTTTGGCTGAGAAATCGACCGGAAATTGCGGTCATGTATTCCAAATTAGCTCCATAATATCGACAGAAACATGGCAAACGTTGTTTATAACCAATCCTCAAGGTGTTTTTCAAATATCTATTCGATAATATATCCATTTTCAGTAGGACCGATTGGAAAAATACCTCTGTATTTTACGCGAGAATCACTCTGAGAGCCATCAGGTGACCACTTACACAATGTAGCCGCTTACGCTTATTCTTCAACATAAAGGCGTAAAACTACGTCACAATGTTGTAGACACCTTGGGGAATACGTAGAAAAAGTAATCTGGTTGATAGCTCATTCACTGCTCAATAGGGACGCTCTGGAACACAGAGCTTTCAAAACATGAGTCACTTCCGGATTGGATTTTTCTCAGGCTTTCGCCTGCAATATCAGTTCTGTTATACTCACAGACAATATTTTTTACAGTTTTGGAAACTTTAGAGTGTTTTCTATCCTAAGCTGTCAATTATATGCATATTCTAGCATCTTGTTCTGACAAAATATCCTGTTTACTTTGGGAACATTATTTTTCCAAAAATGAAAATACTGCCCCCTAGTCACAAGAAGATACACCCTAGGCCAGCTCAATATACATCCTAGGCCATCTCAGCATGAATCCCACCCTTGGGTCATGCCTTGTCATGAATGGCCGTGCTTCACTGAGACTATGCACGTGTTGTATCAGATAAACAAAGCACTCAAATTGTACATCTGACAGTGTCAGTATTGGAATTGAATTCGGCAAATCTATATCTCAGCATATACATCTATAATATGCTATAATCATGCACCTACTCATGCACCTACTCAACACTCAAACAAATTAAAAGGGGGAGGCTTGCAACCTGAAGAACACCATCCCAACCGTGAAGCACGGGGGTGGCAGCATCATATTGTGGGGGTGCTTTGCTGCAGGAGGGTGTGGTGCACTTCACAAAATTGATGGCATCATGAGGCCGGAAAATTATGTGGATATATTGAAGTATCATCTCAAGACATCAGTCAAGAATGAACCAGACTTGTGGAGGTCTACAAAAAAAATGCTGGGGTCTTGGCTGATTTCTTTTGATTTTCCCATGATGTCAAGCAAAGAGGTACTGAGTTTAAAGGTAGGTGTTGAAATACATCCACAGGTACACCTCTAATTGACTCAAATTATGTCAATTAGCTTATCAGAAGCTTCTATAGCCATAACACAATTTTCTGGAATTGGCCAAGCTGTTTAAAGGCACAGTCAATTTAGTGTATGTAAACTTCTGACCCACTGGAATTGTGATACAGTGAATTATAAGTGAAATAATCTGTCTGTTAACAATTGTTGGAAAAATTCCTTGTATCATGCACAAAGTAGATGTCCTAACTGGCTTTCCAAAACTATAGTTTATTAACAAGAAATTTGTGGAGTTTTTGAAAAACGAGTTTTAAAACTTCCCGCTAGCGGGACAACTTCCGATGAAACTGGAGGGCGTGCAATTCAAATAAATAATCAGAAGAATTATGGATTTTAAACATTTAGGTACATACAAGTGTCTTATATCGGTTGAAAGCTTAAATTCATGTTAATCTAACTGCACTGTCCAATTTACAGTAGCCATTACATCGAAAGCATGCCATTTGATTGTTTGAGGACGGCGCCCCACATCAAAATATTTTACTGACCGACAAAGGCTTCATAAATTCACAAATAGCGATTAAATATTCACTTACTTTTTCAAAATCTTCCTCTGATTTGTCATCCAAAGGGTCCCAGCTATAACATGTAGTGTCATTTTGTTAGATAAAATCCTTCTTTATATCCCAAAAAGTCTGTTCAGTTGGCGCCATCGATTTGATTAATCCACTCGTTCAACATGCAGAGAAAGTAATCCAAAAATCTACCGATAAACTTTGTTAAAACAAGTCAAAATACTTTTCTATTGACTCCTCAGATACCCTAAAATGTAAAAGAGAAAAGAGGTATGTTCAATGTGTCTCCTCTTCTTCGTGCGCGCATACACAAATTTCCAAGACCATGTCCCTGTAGTAAAACTCTTTATTCTTACTCGCTTTGGAAGAAACAAGCCTGAAACCTTGAACATTGAGTGTTGACACCCAGTGGACGACATAGGAATTGCATACTGGGAGATAGATTTAATTTTTTCCCTGTACTTTCCATTGTAAAAGCAGGGGCTCTCTGGTTTTTCTTTGGATTTTCTCCTAACATATCTATTGTGTTATAGTCTCCTACATTATTTAAACATTTCTACAAACTTCAAAGTGTCTTCTTTCCAATGGTACCAATTATATGCATTTCCTAGCTTCAGGGTCTGAGCAACAGGCATGTCAGTCAGGCGGAAATTGAGAAAAAAGGACCCTAGCCTGACTCCAACCTAAGTGTATGTAAACTTCCGACTTTACCTGCATGTGGTTTCACATTTCACGTGTGATATTTTACATTTCTCATGTGTGCTTTTGTAACTGCCGGGATTGGAACCCGGGTCTCCCACAGGAAAAGCCAATGTCTTGACCTTACGAACGAAATGAACAACACAAATTCTGAAGTTGCAGACGGGCCTACTTCATCATGTGACCATGAAGAACCATGACCGACTCATGTCCACTACACTTTCACATGTGCATTTTTATATTTTTATGTCAACTAGGGGTGTCAAATTATAAAAAAAATTAATTGACATTTAATTGACTTTATTGCAGGATCTGCTGTGATTAATCACAATTAATCGCAAATTCATAATTTGCTCAAATTGAGATGTAATTTAAGATTTCTTATACAAAAAGCATTACAAGAATATTGAGTTACACTCCGAATGGATGGCTCAGAAATAAGAAATTATTGTTTTTAAAGCACCTTAATTATTATACTCGTGGAGGCTAAGTTACCTTCTTCCAGAATGGCATTACATACTGTAACATTGCTACTGCAACATGTTAACACCATCTTTTCACGTGAGGAGAATAACGCTATTTCATCACTACATTTGAACTTGCAATTACACATGTGAAAGTGAGATTTTCACATATGGAATTTTCTTACATGTGAAACTGCAAATTAGATTTGAACATGTGATTTACTTTCACATGTGAACTTGGATTTGAACATGTGATTTGAACATGTTAAACTGCAAATTTGACAAGCCTCAAGGGGCTTTCCGTGGACAGTAGTCCCCAGAGTAGTGTGTCTTACCTGGGGAACGCCCAGCCAGTCGTCAGCCTGCTGCATAGCCCCTCTGGCATTCTCCACAGGCTGGTTAGGGTCCCATGCATGCCAGTCAGGGCACAGACCTAGAGGGAAAGAGAGAGGGAAACGACAGGAGAGAGGTAGAGAGGGAGGAAGGAGGGAGTGACTAAGTGGATTAAGATGGCATCCTCTCAGGGTTAAGATGGCATCCTCTAACAATTGCATAAGTGTCTTATCTGGTACTACACACCTACTAATTACTACCAACACCCTACCACCCTGTGAGACCATGTATTTACCCATGCTGTTCTCCTAAAGTTTGTATAGATAGATGTTTAACTAGTCCTTGATGGAAGGGCTTCAATATCAAAACGGCTAAAGCAACAGACGTCCTTTCACTTTCCCTGTCGGACACTGAGGGCTAAAGCAACAGGCTAAACACTAGAAATAGACTTATTGGAATTAGCATTCCCATTCAAGTCAATGGGTCTATGATGTGTGGACCGCAATGTAATTCTATTTCTATGTGCTTATTTTTTTTATTTTTAAAGTAGCATTATTTAACTAGGCAAGTCAGTTAATTAAGAACAAATTCTTATGTACAATGACTACCTACCCCGGCCAAACCCTCCCCTAACAGGGACGACGCTGGCCAATTGTGCGCCGCCCTATTGGACTCCCGATCACGGCCGGTTGTGATACAACCCGGGACCAAACCCGGGTCTGTAGTGATGCCTCTAGCACTGCGATGCAGTGCCGTAAACCGCTGCGCCACTCGTGAGGCCATAAATGATGTGCCTTGTGCTGCTAATGCTTAATTATCTGTTATCAATGCAGTGAGTTCACTGACTCAAAGAACCCAGAGCTCAACAAGTTTAGTATGTCGTTATTACTGACACCGCGGTGCTGCTGTGTTACTGTAACATTATCGTGACGTTTAAACGTTTACATTACATTGATCTGGCGCTGGAATATTGGCAGGGATATACGAGAAATACTTTCTCAAACAAAGGTGGGGACGACTCTTGTTCTACCTGATTTCTCTATCTGTAACAAAACTATAAGTCTGTTAAGAATAAATACACTACCGTTCAAAAGTTTGGAGTCACTTAGAAATGTCTTTGTTTTCTAAAGAAAAGCACTTTTTTTGTCCAAATTGATGAGAAATACAGTGTAGACATTGTTAATGTTGTAAATTACTATTGTAGCTGGAAACGGCAGATTTTTTATGGAATATCTACATAGGCGTACAGAGGCCCATTATCAGCAACCATCACTCCTGTGTTCCAATGGAACATTGTATTAGTTAATCCAAGTTTATAATTTTAAAAGAATAATTGATAATTTTGCAATCATGTTAGCATAGCTGAAAACTGTTGTTTTGATTAAATAAGCAATACAACTGGCCTTCCTAGACTAGTTGAGTATCTGGAGCGTCAGCATTTGCGGGTTTGATTACAGGCTCAAAATGGCCAGAAACAAACAACTTTGTTCTGAAACTCGTCAGTCTATTCTTGTTCTGAGAAATGAAGGCTATTCCATGTGAGAAATTGCCAAGAAACTGAAGATCTGGTACAACACTGTGTATTCACAGAACAGCGCAAACTGTCTCTAACCAGAATAGAAAGAGGACTGGGAGGCCCCGGTGCACAACTTAGCAAGAGGACAAGTACATTAGAGTGTCTAGTGTCTAGCCTCACATGTCCTCAACTGGCAGCTTCATTGAATAGTACCCGCAAAACACCAGTCTCAACATCCAAATTAAAGAGGCGATTCTGGGAACTTGGCCTTCTAGGCAGAGATGCAAAGAAAAAGCCATATCTCAGACTGGCCAATAAAAAGAAAAGATTCAAATAAAACAGACACCGGACAGAGGAAGATTGGAAAAAAAGTGTTATGGACAGACAAATCTAAATTTGAGGTGTTCGGATCACAAAGAAGAAAATTCGCGAATTTTTTAAAAGATTGCTAGAGGAGTACTTGACGCCATCTGTCAAGCATGGTGGAGGCAATGTGATGGTCTGGGAGTGCTTTGGTGGTGGTAAAGTGGGGGATTTGCACAGGGTAAAAGGGATCTTGAAGAAGGAAGGCTATCACTCCATTTTGCAATGCCATTCCATACCCTGTGGACAGCGCTTAAATGGAGCCAATTTCCTCCAACAACAGGACAATGACCCAAAACACAGCTCCAAACTATGCAATGACTATTTAGGGAAAAAGCAGTCAGCTGGTGTTCTGTCTATAATGGAGTGGCCAGCACAGTCACCGGATCTCAACCCTTATTGAGCTGTTGTGGGAACAGCTTGACCGTAAGAAGTGCCCATCAAGCCAATCCTACTTGTGGGAGTTGCTTCAGGAAGCATGGGGTGAAATCTCTTCAGATTACCTCAACAAATTGACAACTAGAATGCCAAAGGTCTCTGCAAGGCTGCAATTGCTGCAAATTGAGGATTCTTTGACAAAAGCAAAGTTTGAAGGACAATTATCTTTTCAATTAAAAATCATTATTTATAACCTTGTCAATGTCTTGACTATATTTCCTCTTCATTTTGCAACTCATTTCATGTATGTTTTCATGGAAAACAAGGACATTTCTAAGTGACCCCAAATTTATGAACAGTAGTGTACATTACAAACTAACTCTAAGGATTTGAGCAGGGCAGGATTTGTCAACTTCCTAAATGATATCACATATTCAGGAAGGAACCTGGGCCTTGTATGATCTCAGCTGTAGCTAGTTAGGTGTTTGAAAGTTGCTGTTTCACGTCAGGCTTTCTGAGTCATGTAAACATTCAACCACAGTGTTCTAGACTACTCTCTCTGTTCTATAACTCAAAATTAGACATTTAAAGCTTTATGTCAGAGGGTCAGATTGTGAAATTGGAGGCATTTCAAGTCAACGAGTAGTCTCTGTGAATCTCCACTCCTAATCCAATGCTTATCCTCGTGCCATCAATCTCTAGCACAGAACGGCCTGCTTTTTAACACCATGCCAAGCATATAAGCACATCTTCCTTGACAGATAAAGAGGAATCGTGCCCAAATTTGGGGGTGTTGTGTGGGGAGGCTGAAGAGAGCTACTTCACTTAGTCTGGGACAGCTGGTAGGGACGTACTAGAGCTCTTTCTCTCCTCTCTCTGTTGATTTTTCAATCACTCTCTTTCTTCTCTCTCCCACCTTCTCTCTCTGTCCTTGTCTCTGTCACTCTGTATTCCTCTCTCTCCACTCTCTCTCTCTCTTTACCACTGACTAAACAGGTCCAACGAGGCCCACTGCCATTGCCAGGGTGTGTAAGTGATACTATATCGGATACAACAACTGACTCATAGCTGACACTGACATCTCACCACAGTAACTTCCCACACATGTGTCTGATGGAAGACGAAATGACCTGGCACAGCACTAAACAGGGATCTACCATTCTCCATTAGTCACATTAATAGCACCAAACTGTTCCCAATTCAGTTCGTACCAGGAAACTACCATTGTCCTTTAGTCACATTAGTGCACAATTGGTCCAGCGCTGTCCGGGTTAGGTGAGGGGTTGGCCGGCAGGGATGTCCTTGTCACATCACAACTCCTGTGGCGGGCCGGGCGCATGCACGCTGACACGGTCACCAGGTGTTTCCTCCGACTCATTGATGTGGCTGGCTTCCAGGTTAAGCAGGCATTGTGTCAAGAAGCAGTGCGGCTTGGTTGGGTTGTGTCCCGGAGTATGCATGGCTCTCAACCTTTGCCTCTCCGAGTCCGTACGGGAGTTGCAGCAAGACTATGACTATCAATTGGATACCATGAAAAAGGTGTAAAAATGAATAATTAAAAAAAATGATTTTCCTGGTACCAAAAATATGTATATTGACCATACCAAGATGTTATATACATTTCTGCCTCAAATTGAAATTGTTATCTTCAACATTGCGAGATGTTAGGATTTCTGCCTCGACCAGAAATTGACATCTTGATGTTTGTGATGTTTTGTATGTAATTGGGTTCTGATGAAGAGATGTTATCCTACCAGGAACTAAAGTTCCCATGGGAGAGTGCTGTGTCTGTCAGGGAGGTGTGTCCTGGGGACATAAAGGGGCAACATGAAATCCACATGTACTAACCAGGGGCACAGTTGTCTACCAGGGCTCCTAGGGCCTTGCCGTCCCTCCAGTCACGGTGGAAGTTGTTGATGGGCAGCTCAGGCACCTTGTTCCGAATCCAGCCAAGCAGCCTCTGCTTGGGGGTCAGTTCCTTGGCCTCCTCATCATCCTCATCCTCCCACATGGGCATGGAGATGGAGTAGTGCAAGATCAGAGTCCAGATCAGACCCAGGATCAACTTCAGGTTCCCATCCACGATGGCCTTGGAGTCTGGAGGGGAGAGAAACACAGATCTAGAATCAGATTTTAGTTCCCATTCATCATGGTAAGAAGGCTTTTTCTCAGGCCAAATGGACTGTTTGGTATCTGATTCTATCAGAGTCTTTAGATAATCAAAATGGCCTTGTGATTACATCTACATTTTAGTCATTTAGCAGACGCTCTTATTCAGAGCGACTTACTATCACATCTATCAAGTCTGACCTGACTTCCACTCTCTCACCCCACCCCAGACACTCCTCTCCAACACAAGAGTGACTGAGTATCCCTGGTATTCCACATACAGACAATGGGGCATGGTTGGGCTAAACAGCTGAGGACATAGAGTATGTTGATATGGAATCCTTCCCTAAATCAACAGCACTTGCATTTCAATTGCTTTGAAAGTACTTTGGAAAATAAGTTATCTTAGTGTGAGATAAATCCAGGAAGATGCACTAAGTAGTAGGACAGTAAAGAGGCTGGTAATCATGCCAACAAACTTAACCAGTGTATTCTTAGATCAGTCATTTCTCTTCGTACCTCTTCAAAACTAACCAAACTCAGAGACTATACATAAACCAAACAATAGCCTCATACTTTGATTAAGAGTAGACAAACTAGAGAGGGTAAAGTGTACCCAAAACCATTGTCAAATAGGCTAATACATACAGAGTTGAAGTCAGATGTTTACATACTCCTTAGCCAAATACATTTAAACTAAGCTTTTCACAATTCCTGACATTTAATCCTAGTAAACATTCCCTGTTTTAGGTCAGTTAGGATCACCACTTTATTTTCAGAATGTGAAATATCACAACAATAATAGAGAGAATGATTTATTTCAGCTCTCATTTATTTCATCACATTCCCAGTAGTCAGAAGTTTACATACACTCAATTAGTATTTGGTAGCATTGCCTTTAAATTGTTTAACTTGGGTCAAACGTTTCGGGTAGCCTTCCACAAGCTTCCCACAATAAGACGAGTGAATTTTGGCCCATTCCTCCTGACAGAGCTGGGGTAACGGCGTCAGGTTTGTAGGCCTCCTTGCTCGCACACACTTTTTCAGTTCTGCCCACACATTTTCTATAGGATTGAGGTCAGGGCTTTGTGATGGCCACTCCAATACCTTGACTTTGTTGTCCTTAAGCCATTTTGCCACAACTTTGGAATTATGCTTGGGGTCATTGTCCATTTGGAAGACCCATTTGTGACCAAGATTCAACTTCCTGACATATGTCTTGAGATGTTGCTTCAATATATCCACATCATTTTCCTGACATCAATTTTGTGAAGTGCACCAGTCCCTCCTGCACCCCCACAACATGATGCTGCCACCCCCGTGCTTCGCAGTTGGGATGGTATTCTTTGGCTTGCAAGCCTCCCCCTTTTTCCTCCAAACATAACGATGGTCATTATGGCCGAACAGTTTTTGTTTCATCAGACCAGAGGACATTTCTCCAAAAAGTACAATCTTTGTCCCCATGTGCAGTTGCGGTTTTGGAGCAGTGGCTTCTTCCTTGCTGAGCAGCCTTTCAGGTTATGTCGATATTGGACTCGTTTTGCTGTGGATATAGATACTTTTGTACCTGTTTCCTCCAGTATCTTCACAAGGTCCTTTGCAGTTGTTCTGGGATTGATTTGCACTTTTTGGACCAAAGTATGTTCATCTCTAGGAGACAGAACACGTCTCCTTCCTGAGCGGTATAACGGCTGTGTTGTCCAATGGTGTTTATACTTGGGTGCTATTGTTTGTACAGATGAATGTGGTACCTTCAGGAGTTTGGAAATTGCTCCCAAGGATGAACAGAACTTGCAGAGGTCTACAATTTTTTTTTGAGGTCTTGACTGATTTCTTTTGATTTTCCCATGATGTCAAGCGAAGAGGCACTGAGTTTGACCCTAATACACTTTAAATTGACCCTAATGATGTCAATTAGCCTATTAGAAGCTTCTAAAGTCATGACATAATTTTCTTCAATTTTACAAGCTGTTTAAAGACACAGTCAACTTAGTGTATGTCAACTCCTGACCCACTGGAATTGTCATACAGTGAATTATAAGTGAAATAATCTGTCTGTAAACCATTGTTGGAAAAATTACTTGTGTCATGCACAAAGTAGATGTCCTAACCGACTTGCCAAAACTATAGTTTGTTAACAAGACATTTGTGGAGTGATTGAAATACGAGTGTGAATGACTCCAACCTAAGTGTATGTAAACTTACGACCTCAATTGTATATATATAAGGGCCATTTTTCAACTTCATATTCATCATCCCAACATCAACATATGTGAACATGGCAGATTTCTATGTTTTGTAGTAAAAAATATAGAGGAAGATACACAGTAATCCATGTATTGTATATTCAATGTATTCAGGGAGGGAATGGGCAAGACAAAAGATTGATGTTCCTTTGAACGGGGTATGGTAGTTGGTTCCAGGGCGCATCGGTTTGTGTCAAGAACTGCACCACAGCCTTGATTTTCAAGCTCAACAGGTAGGAGGGTTGTTTGGCTTGATGTAGTTTTAATACTGCCTATCACCGCCTATCAAAAAGTGTGTGCCAGTGACACGTACTCAGTATCACGTACTCAGTTGCTGTGACAACACAGAAAAGTTATTTCATGGTTTGTTTTCACTGTTCACTTGGTGTTGCTGCATCAAGTCTCAAGAGGCAGGCGTCAGGAGAGGAATGACAGCGCTGCCGTTATCGTGTCCCGTTTCTGTCAGACTGACAAGGTTGCAAGTATAAACACCTTCTCTGCCTGCCACTCCCCAACAAACACACTTTGAGGTGGGCATTGTGTGAATGACCCCTAACTTCTTTGCTGACACTATACTGCAGGACGTTGGGACATTCCAGAGGTATGAGGTCCATCGCTCTCCATAGAGACTACCCCCGGGCATCACGACACACACGCCATGCCCTTCACAACCACCCGCTCAAAGCGGCGGTCACACTAGGAATTTCATCGCGCAGTGTGTGGAGAGAAATCAGTCACCGGTGTCATGGGTTTAATAACCCATCTACTTAGTGAAATATGAGTCTGGAAAACGCTAGCTAGGCTTCTCATAGTCCTAACCCTTATCATATCATAAGATGGTTATGTAAACATACTGTACAGTAGACAAAATTAAAGAAATAACTAGCCAAGGTGCTTAAAGAGCACTTTTCATGTCTCATTTCTTGGGCAGTCAACTACAGTTAAGGGCATATTTCCTTCTAAACAAAAACCCTCTGTCTGTATCTTTGTGACACATCAATATTGAAATTAATCAAAATGTCAATATGAAGAGTTTCTTTCCAAAACGCTAAATCCACCAATTTTTTACATTTGTTTTCATCAGAAATGATTACTTATGGGTACATTTGTGTGTGTAAAATATTGCTGTTCTCAGATATATAATTCATAGATTATATTCTATTATTTTTTGCTAAATGCTATTAAGTGCATTCGTAAAGTTTTCAGACCCCTTCCCTTTTTCCACATTTTGTTACGTGACAGCATTATTCTAAAATGTAAATATATAAAAATACATCCTCATCAATTTACACACAATACCCCATTTTGACAAAGCGAGAACAGGTTTTTGGAAATTGTTGAAAATTTTTATATACATAAAAAAACAGAAATACCTTATTTACATAAGTATTCAGACCCTTTGCTATTAGACTCTAAATTGATCTCAGGTAATTCCTGTTCCGATTGACCATCCTTGAGATGTTTCTACAACTTGATTGGAGTCCACCAGTGGTAAATTAAATTAATTGGACATGATTTGGAAAGGGACACACCTGTCTATATAAGGTCCCACAGTTGATAATGAATGTCAGAGCAAAAACAAAGCCATGAAGGACTTATCAAGGCACAGATCTGGGGAAGGGTACCAAAACATTTCTGAGGCATTTTAAGGTCCTCAAGAACAGAGTGGCCTCCATCATTCTTAAATGTAAGAAGTTTGGAACCACCAAGACTCTTCCTAGAGCTGGCTAACTAACTAATTTGAACTTGCAGAACATAGCAAAAATTACCAGAAGCCAGGCTTGCAACACTGTCAGCTAATCTGTCAGCTAAACCAATGCGTGTTTTAAAAACTTTCATTAGCAGATGCTGCCATTTGACCGCTGTTAAGGACGCTCTCATGGTAAAGTGTTCTATCCCTTCCAACTAAGTCAGTGATTTTAAAGAGTTAATATTGAGTTTGAACCGGATATAATCACAGCTACCTGGTGACGTTAGCATAGGGCTAAATTTACCAGGTTGCATGATGGGAACAGCTTTTGATCACGTGCAACTGCGTCAATTATTTAAATTGGCTTATGCTTAAACTTAAAACTTTGAATGTTCGCAGGTATGGCGCCAACATGTCCAGGATGCCCTCTTACCTCATACATACACTTAGGCTACTGTTCAGTATCTCTATTTACCTAGTCTCTCGTCGACTGACTATTGAGCATTAGTTCTGGGTTTACCGAGATAACTGTTTATCTAAAGCTACTGCTAAGTTTGCCCCCTGCTTATTCAACCAGTACACAACCTGGCCAGTATAAAATGACTTTATTGCAACCAGCTCTATCCACTGGAAGTACTGTATGTGTCTATGTCTAGCTAGTAGCTGCTGCTAAGGGAGTCCAGGGTCCACAGAGTCCAAGGTTCAGCAATCTATGCCTCAATCACTCATCCCGGGGTTTAGCTACCTCTTTCAACAGAATACCTCTATGATTATCCCTAACACATCGCACATGCTTGCAGCCAGCCTAAACCTCACCTCATAACCACACCATCCCAGGAGGATTCTAGCCATGCACCCACTGTTCAGCTAGACTGGGCCTAGATCAGTTTTGTATTACAGCCAACTCCTATCATCTTTCTCATAATTCCTCTGATCTACAAAAAAATGAACATAGGATTTGGCTATGCAGCCCTAACTGATCTGGGACCACCAGGCTATTTTAGTGTTAAGCAGGCCATAGAGTTAGTGACTGTCGACATAAACCCGTTTCCTGTCCCTCATTTCCTGTCCCTTGGCCTGACTCATCTGATCTTCAGTGAGTGTGATTATGAGGTGCGGGAGTGAGTGCAGAGTGAGAGGGGTGTGTGTTGTGGGTGTGCCCGTCTGTGCACGCCTGCACAACATCGTTGTGTGTGATTCTCATTAACATGGTCTTACTGAATTTTCAGAGGCCAGAGTGATGGCCTGCCAAAACCCACCTCAGTAGATTTGAGAGTTTAGGATGGATGGCTGGCTTCAGCTTTGGCCCTGACATTTTTTTATTAAAACTTTATTTAACTAGTCAAGTCAGTTAAGAACAAATTCTTGTTTACAATGATGGCCTAACCCCGGCCAAACCCTAACCCAGACAACACTGGGCCAATTGTGCACCGCCTTATGGTACTCCCAATCACAGCCAGTTGTGATACGCCACTAGCACAGAGATGCAGTGCCTTAGACTGCTGCGGCACTCAGGAGCCCCAGTGATCGCAACGGCACCTATGCTGTAAGAGTTTCCAGAGAGCTGACTAACCCATGCCTACTTTGTGAAAGCCATGCATCAGTAGAGCACCTGACAAACTGGCAGTGGCGTGTATAAATACAATTATAAAATCAGTTATAAGTTTAAGTTTGTTTTTAGTGTATTAAACTAAGCATATATAGTCTTGTTGATTTGATGATGTTTAAATGTTTAAGTTGAAATGGTGCTGGAATAGCAGAGGCAGTGCTGCTGTTGTCTTTGTGCTGACTTGCGGTAACTCTGTGGTTCTACATTTTGCTTGACCATACTGCAGGTGATATAACTGTTTGGTATGTGCAATATTTGCTTCATGAACTGCTCTCCAGTTTTGTGATGAAACAAACGTATGTGTTGTTGAATTTATTCTGACAATGTGTGACTTGTCTTTTTGTTGTCTAGGCCTTATTGTATATCACGTTGGCGTATGAACGAATATGTTATAGAGCAAACAACAGAATTATCACAACCTATTATGGCTTTTTTACTGGCTTGGCATCATCAGTGATTTTACCCACGCACCTCTACTGCAAACTGGGTTTACAGATAATACTGCAGTGTGGATGGATGTTTAGTCACTCAGCTGAATGATTCAAATTGGTCTTTCAATAATATGTGGTCGACAATCTAAGATCCACTAATGTGTAAACACATTATTACTCTACTGTGTATTAAGTACAAATATTTTGTGAAATGACACTGACAGTCTATAATGAATGTTTAACCATTGATTAATTAATAATTGATGAATTCATTTCTGTAGAGTCTATATTGTAACCTAAAGAAAATAGATTTATGAATAAGTAAAAAAGCTATTATCTTGATATATTTTGTTAAAATAAATAAAGGCAGATGTATTGTCCTGTTCTGTTACTCCCTCTGTCCCGATTATGCACCGGAGTTTGATTGAACTCCCTCTCCTTCTCTCTCTCTCTCTCTCTCCCCCTTTCTCTCCCAAAGATGAATAACAATAAATAAAGAATTGCCCCCAAAAGCTTAATTATCACTTACCAATAGACACCAACTTGATGTGTTCCCCGTCCAAGAATTCAAGAGCCACCGACACATTTTCCAGTTTCATCTGTCTGAAGTTGGGTCTATTGTGATGCTTTCTGTACATCTTCTTCTGACTCAGAACTTCCAGGAGCCCGATCAGCTTTAAACCGTCGCCAACATCCTTCTGCAAGTCAGTGATGCTCTTGTTTATGCACTTGAGGTGCTCATTGCACCACCTGGTAAAAGTGTTCTGTTGTATTTTCTTCCATGGCGCATCCTCGGCAAGGTCCTTCTCTGTAGCCGGCATCTCGTCTTCCTTGTCCCCTTCAGAGTTGTCAGTGCCCTGGTAGTACTGTGGTGGATGGCTGTCGTCATAGTAATGTGCATTATTGCTTGACATGCTGGCAGTTTCTGTGTGTGGCTTTTTATACCGAAAGATAGACCGATGTGTGAAATTATCTGCAAAAAAGTTTAGCGTGTAGATGCCAAGCGTGTGCACTATTCGCTGTTGTAAAAGTTACAAACTTGGACTTTTACAACTAAAAACTGTTCCCCCAAAGACTTTTCGGATGTGAAGAAGTCACTTCTTGTTAGGTAGGACAATGATGAATTAAATGGTCCGATTTACAGTCCGATTTACAGCTGGTCACTGGTTGTTAATTGACAGTGGCTTGACAAATGTAGTTTCTGTTTCTTAATAGATAGGCTTAGAGAATAATGTCACTTTCTGAGAAATGATGCTTCAGTTCAGTTCGTTCTATAGCTGGTGAGTATTAAAGCAGCAGTTTCACGCACAGTAGTTCATTGAGGTCTGTATGAAAGTCAGTTAAACTTGAATGGTGTGAGGTGTGCAAGAGTGGAGTATATAAAGGAACCATCGGACTACGTCACACCCGTCGTAGACCACCATGTCATAACTACAATCATAGCCTATTTTCTATATTTGAATAACGGGAGGGGTCAGAATTGGCCGTAAGAGATGATATGGCAGTGAATCATTCACTGTGGGTCAGATCCTGTGCATGCAGCAACAGTTGTGACAGTGCGCTCTATTTTTAGACACTCCGATTTGGGTTGTGGAGCCTAGGACTTCTTGAGAGTGGTTAAACAATTGATCCAAGAGAGGAAAATGATGTATCCTAAAATCAAGTTGGCC
Organism: Oncorhynchus clarkii lewisi; assembly: GCF_045791955.1. Lineage (NCBI taxonomy): Eukaryota > Metazoa > Chordata > Actinopteri > Salmoniformes > Salmonidae > Oncorhynchus > Oncorhynchus clarkii. The sequence goes on from NC_092147.1 coordinate 54,237,675, forward strand.
TCATTATGTGGATTAGTTGCAGAATGTATTTGGTATTTTATGGTTATTTTGTACTTTTGTACCCTTTTTCCCCTTTGCTAAATCCTTGTAATAGCCTAATCTTTCAATTGATAGGCTATATTCTTTTCGCAAAGAGAGAGATTTAGGAAGGCCTCATAAAACATGAGGTCCCATAGCCTATTGCTAGTAGTTCATTGAGCTACAAAGCCACTGCATTATGTACAGTTGAAGTTGGAAGTTTATATACACTTAGGTTGGAGTCATTAAAACTAGTTTTTTCAACCACTCCACAAATTTCTTGTTAACAAACTATAGGTTTGGCAAGTCGGTTAGGACATCTACTTTGTGCATGACACAAGTAATTTTTCCAACAATGGGTTATAGACAGATTATTTCACTTATAATTTACTGTATCACAATTCCAGTGGGTCAGAAGTTGACATAAACTAAGTTGATTGTGCCTTTAAACAGCTTAGAAAATTCCAGAAAATGATGTCATGGCTATAGAAGCTTCTGACATCATTTGAGTCAATTGGAGGTGTACCTGTGGATGTATTTCAGGCCTACTTTCAAACTCAGTGCCTCAGTGCCTCTTCGCTAGAAATCATAGGAAAATCAAAATAAATCAGCCAAGACCTCAGAAAAAGAATTCTAGACATCCACAAGTCTGGTTTATCCTTGGGAGCAATTTCCAAATGCCTGAAGGTACCACATTAATCTGTACAAACAACAGTACGCAAGTATTAACACCATGAGACCACACAGCCGTCATACCTCTCAGGAAGGAGATGTGTTCGGTCTCCTAGAGATGAACGTACTTTGGTGCAAAAAGTGCAAATCAGTCCCAGAACAACAGCAAAGGACCTTGTGAAGATACTGGAGGAAACAGGTACAAAAGTATCTATATCCACAGTAAAACAAGTCCTATAATCGACGTAACCTGAAAGGCCGCTCAGCAAGGAAGAAGCCACTGCTCCAAAACCGACATAAAAAAGCCAGACTACGGTTTACAAATGCACATGGGGATAAAGATCATACTTTTTGGAGAAATGTCCCCTGGTCTGATGAAACAAAGATAGGACTGTTTGGCCATAATATGACCATTGTTATGTTTGGAGAAAAAAGGGGGTGGCTTGCAAGCTGAAGAACACCATCCCAACCGTGAAGCACGGAGCTGGCAGCATGGAGGTGCTTTGCTGCAGAAGGGACTGGTGCACTTCACAAAATAGATGGCATCATAAGGGGGGAAATTATGTGGATATATTGAAGCAATACCTCAAGACATTAGTCAGGAAGTTGGTGCTTGGTCGCAAATGGGTCTTCCAAATGGACAATGACCCCAAGCATACTTCCAAATTTGTGGCAAAATGGCTTAAGGATAACAAAGTCAAGGTATTGGAGTGGCCATCACAAAGCCCTGACCTCAATCCCATAGAAAATTTGTGGGCAGAACTGAAAAAGCATGTGCGAGCAAGGAGGCCTTACTAACCTGACTCAGTTACCCCAGCTCTGTCAGGAGGAATGGGCCAAAATTCACCCAACTTATTGTAGGAAGCTTGTGGAAGGCTACCCGAAACGTTTGACCCAAGTTAAACAATTTAAAGGCAATGCTACCAAATACTAATTGAGTGTATGTAAACTTCTGACCCACTGGGAATGTGATGAAAGAAATAAAAGCTGAAATAATTCTCTCTACTATTATTCTGACATTTCACATTCTTAAAATAAAGTGGTGATCCTAACTGACCTAAGATTAAATGTCAGGAATTGTGAAAAACTGAGTTTAAATGTATGTAAACTTCCGACTTCAACTATATGATTCACAATTGTGTCACCTCTGGGTGAAATATGTACAGTATGTTCAATAAACAATATTAAATGTTCATGGAGGAACACATATTAACAATGTGTTCCTCCATGAACAGTGCAGTTATACAATTTTAAAAACATTACAATACATTCACAACACATTAAGTGTGTGCCCTCAGGCCACTACTCTACTACCACATATCTACAACACCAAAATCCTTGTGTACGTGTGTGTACGTATTTTATTGTGTGTTCCATGTAGTCATGGCTCTATACTACTGTCCGCCTCCCTTAGTCTGTTCTGTTTAGATTAGTGTGTAGTCAAGGCTTTGTCATTAAAATTATATTGTGCCCATTTTTCAGATCTGCCAACCTGCTCAGTGGGTGACGGGTAACTGTCTTTCCACCAAGCTGTTCCAGGCCTGGAATGGCACGCTGGAACTTCCAGAGGCTTGTAGACCTGAAGCAGTGTGATGTGGTCCAGGTAATTATCAAACACACTCACTCAATCAATCACTCTGTTTTGTTGTGTAATTATTTTGACTTGGGGAAATTGTTCCTCTCTCTTTTAGATCTGACACCCCTATTAGCTCAACCACAGTCTTCACAGCTGCAGTTTACCCCTGTATCTGCTACACCGGTCATGACAGCTGATACAGGTAATTATCACATGCATGTATGTATACACACATGCACACACTCCCTCGCTTGGGGCTCTATTCAATCCGTCCGCTTTAGCCGACATCCACAGTGGTTGTTTTGGCGGTGTCTCAGGTGGAACTGTGTTAGAGCTGTCAAATTCACAAGCGGTTCCTGGCATTATACCTAAAGCGGACATTGCCATTGACTGCACATTAACAGAAATCTCATGTAGCCCTGTTTACAAGTTAAAACACTGGAATTTGAGATGTAATCTACACTTTGATTAGGCTGATCGAAATCCTCATTATTTAGTTGAATGATTTTGAATTTGAGCGGCAAGAATTCTATAGAACATACATTTTCTCGTTCTGAACTTGTAACGAGAGTAGGACGGGTGTAGTTTTGTGACAATGATCAAGAGCTGCTACTTACTGATTTGATAGATCCAACACAGTTACACCTCCTACACGGCCAAAACATCAGCTATGTGGGTGTCGGCTATCTCCGGTTAACACTTGATCTGATTTAGTCTAGGTCTTATACTCACAGTCTATTTAGTTGTATAATGATTGTCAGTTAATAAAATTGTGCCTCTCTTTTAGATATGCCACCCCCAGCAGATCAGCTGCAGTCACAGCAGTCCTCTGCTGTGGTATTTAATTTACCGGCTGCACCAGTTCCTACTACTGGCCGTGAAGGGAGAAACTTTTGAGGATTCCCAGATGGATACAGGTAATACCGCTCAACATGTCTGTATGTACATCTGTTGGTGTGAGTGAGCGTATGTAATATAATTCTGAATTACCTGTATCCATCTGGGAATCCTCAAAAGTTTCTGGTGGAAACAACAGCTCGGGACAATAAAAGGCCACTAAAATGTGCAGTTTTGTCACAACACAACCCCACAGATGTCTCAAGTCAGGGGAACGTGCAATTGGTATGTTGACTGCAGGAATGTTTACCAGATAATTGAATGTTAATTTCTCTACCATAAGCCACCAATGTTGTTTTAGAGAATTTGGCAGTACGTCCAACCACAACCGCAGACCACGTGTAACCACGCCAGCCCAGGACCTCCACATCCGGCTTCTTCACCTTGATCGTCTGAGATCAGCCACCCGTACAGCTGATGAAACAGGAGTATTTTTGTTAGTAATAAATCCCTTTTGTGGGGAAAACTCTGGCAGGTCTTGGCTCCCCAGTGGGTGGGTCTATGGCTGTGGCCCTTCCCAGTCATATAATATCCATAGATTAAAGTCCAATGAATTTATTTCAATTGACATTACCATATGAACTGTAACTCAGTAAATTTGTTGAAATTGTTGCATGTTGCGTTTAGTTTTGTTCAGTCTAGTGTATTTGTTCATATTTTAAGAAACATATACAGTTGAAGTCCGACGTTTACATACACCTTAGCCAAATACATTTAAAGTCAGTTTTTCACAATTCCTGACATTTAATCCTAGTACAAATTCCCTGTCTTAGGTCAGTTAGGATCACCACTTTATTTTAAGAATGTGATTTGTCAGAATACGCTTTTTCAGTTCTGCCCACAAATTTTATATAGGATTGAGGTCAGGGCTTTGTAATGGCCAATCCAATACCTTGACTTTGTTGTCCTTAAGCCATTTTGCCACAACTTTGGAAGTATGCTTGGGGTCATTGTCCATTTGGAAGACCCATTTTGCAACCAAGCTTTAACTTCCTGACTAACGTCTTGAGATGTTGCTTCAATATAACCAAATAATTTTCCTGCCTCATGAAGCCATCTATTTTGTGAAGTTCACCAGTCCCTCCTGCAGCAAAGCACCCCCACAACATGATGCTGCCACCCCTGTGCTTCACGGTTGGGATGGTGTTCCTCGGATTGCAAGCCTCCCACTTTTTCCTCCAAACATACCGATGGTCATCATGGCCAAACAGTTCTATTTTAGTTTCTTCAGACCAGAAAACATTTCTCCAAAAGGTACGAGATATTAATCTCTACTTTTCTGCAGGTAGCCTAGTGGTTAGAGCATTGGGCCAGTAACCGAAATGTTGCTGGATCGAATCCCTGAGCTGACAAGGTAAAAATCTGTCTTTCTTCCCCTGAACAAGACATTTAACCCACTGTTCCCCAGTAGGCTGTCATTGTAATAAGAATGTGTTCTTAACTGACTTGCCTGGTTAAATAAACAAAACAATTCTGCTATTCATTTATATTCACTACAGGACTTACGGTACAGCTGTTTTTGTAACTGCATTACCACTTGCTATTCAAATTTTCCAAACAACTGCCGTTTTGACCATTAATGGAAGAAGTTAAAGAAAAAAGTTCCAAGTTATGACATCTCTCCCTACTTCTCTGCTTGACAAATCAAAAATCGGATTTGAAATCGAGCCTACCAATCTGTAACTAGAGCTGTTTTCGTAGCCAATCACCTGTCTCTTTCTAGCTGCTGTAAATGATTTCAGAAGCAAGTAAATTCATTACTTTCCAAATCACTACCGTTTTGACCACTAACAACAAGTTAGACAAAAATATTTTTTAATCTTCCCCTACTCTGCTTGTGAAATCCGAATTGTTTTTAAAAATCGGGTCTACTATTCTCTAGGAAGCGAGCAATTTAAGTAACCCCTCGCCTGCTCTCTTCTAAAAACAGCTCTCTGTGTCCTTATTGAAATTCCAAAATGGAACCGTTGCTAGGATACTGAGGGCCAAAATGATGAGGAGAGAGAAGACACGTGAAATCATGCAACTTTTTTACCTAAATCAGCTAATAATTCCACTGCAACCATTTAGAGAAAAAGTTAAATCCTTAACAGCTTTGTCTACCTCTGTGCTACTGAAATCTGGCGTTTGGACAGAATGTTTTTATTCGGATCAAATAACACAATAAAAAGTAATAGATGTGTCTTGGTTTTTATTTATTTATATTTCACCTATATTTAACCAGGTAAGCTAGTTGAGAACAAGTTCGCATTTACAACTGTGACCTGGCTAAGATAAAGCAAAGCAGTGCGACACAAACAACACAGCGTTGCACATGGAATAAACAAGCGTACAGTCAATAACGCAATAGAAAAAAAGAAGGTATATACAGTGTGTGCAAATGGCTAATTGTCTAATTTTAATGCTGAGTATGAGGTCTTTCCCAATTCAGACATCGGTATCAACCTGTCTTTCAGTCAGACGACTCCATGACCAAATCCTCTCTCCTGTCTTCCATCTGTTGAAAATCGAGGTAGAGATGATGAGTGACACATGTATTCATGACACATGCAGTGGTGTTATCTTGTCCGTAAATTCAGTTTGCCTGCCTGTAATTTCTGTTTATTGAGTCATGTTCCTGTGCATGCAAATGTATTTGGCGAATAAAGGTGATTCTGGTTCTGATATTGCTAAACACTTGTGATGTCCTGTCTTATTATTAATCACATTTTGTCCCTTCTGAGGTCTTTGCCAGCACCAGTAGATCAGCTCAAGGCTCATCTCATCACAGATACTGGTCATGAAGGAGCCTGACTTACAGATCCGACCCAGCTCCAATCACAGAGAAAGAGAGGATGAGAGAGTGAGAAAGACTGCCACCATATAGTCATGGAAGCCAACATAAAATACACAGTTGAACATAGCCAACCAGAGATTATGATTCACAGCTAATTCACAAGGGACATATAGCAGCATGGCACTGATTGGTTGGCATTTACTCACCCTGGCCCAAGAGTAGTCCATTAAGGCACCTCCTTACAACATACAAGACACAAACAGCTCTGATTACATTATCAATGGTGGTTATATATGGTGGTTACTCTGAAACGGGACTGGTGTCTGGCCACTGCATCCTTATCTGATGATCATTATTTTTGCCCTAGAAAATACACAATACTGTTGTTGCTTGTTGGCATCTTTTTGGAGGTTAGCTGAAGCCCTAAAGTACTAGATAGCTAGTTGGCCTGATTATTTAGCAGGGATCTTACAGTGGGTAGCCAGTTCGAGTTTAAATAATATTGAAAGCAAGCTAGCAACATGCATCAGACAAATCACGTTTTCTTGTAAATAAGCTAGCTATCTAATGTTATGGTTCTTTGAATAACTTATAGGGGTTCCCGCACAGTTTCAATTTGAAGATCCTCTAAAGGATACTCCAGGAATCTTTTATTTTTAGAGTGTACTTTCACTCAAGTAGTATTTTGCTGGGTGAAATTCACTTTTACTTGAGTAATTTCCTATTTAAGTATCTTTCATTTTACTCAAGTATGACAATTGGGTGCTTGTCCACCACTGCCAGGTTTTCTGAGCAATCGAATTATTAGCACATGTAAACATTTCCAGCTGTGTATTTCTGTGCATGTGCTAGCACCAGCAACACGGGCTTCCCTCTTTTACGCGAGTGAAGTGAGTTCAGAAAAACTGAAAGAATGCATCTTAGAAATAATGTTAAAATACAAACTTTATTAAAAATGCTTCCCAAAAATAACATGGTCGCTGTGGTAGAACGTTTATTTTGATTGCCGGTTTTCTGCATTTATCAGTCCCATCATCAGGTAACCTGATATCAGATGTGTCCATGTAAATAGGAATACTAGATATAATTATTTTTGCAAAGCATGTAAACATTTAAATCAAACTATTATATTCATCTGACAATTCACAATAATCATATTATTGTGCGCAATGTAACCATACTCAATGACGTCAACTGCATTTGATCACAATTGCTCCAAGATGGTATAGCAGTCAGACGTCTTTTGTCCTCATCTTGTCGTGTCCAGGATATATATATATATATATATATATATATATATATATATATATATATATATACAGTGCCTTGCGAAAGTATTTGGCCCCCTTGAACTTTGCGACCTTTTGCCACATTTCAGGCTTCAAACATAAAGATATAAAACTGTATTTTTTTGTGAAGAATCAACAACAAGTGGGACACAATCATGAAGTGGAACGACATTTATTGGATATTTCAAACTTTTTTAACAAATCAAAAACTGAAAAATTGGGCGTGCAAAATTATTCAGCCCCCTTAAGTTAATACTTTGTAGCGCCACCTTTTGCTGCGATTACAGCTGTTAGTCGCTTGGGGTATGTCTCTATCAGTTTTGCACATCGAGAGACTGAATATATTTCCCATTCCTCCTTGCAAAACAGCTCGAGCTCAGTGAGGTTGGATGGACAGCATTTGTGAATAGCAGTTTTCAGTTCTTTCCACAGATTCTCGATTGGATTCAGGTCTGGACTTTGACTTGGCCATTCTAACACCTGGATATGTTTATTTTTGAACCATTCCATTGTAGATTTTGCTTTATGTTTTGGATCATTGTCTTGTTGGAAGACAAATCTCCGTCCCAGTCTCAGGTCTTTTGCAGACTCCATCAGGTTTTCTTCCAGAATGGTCCTGTATTTGGCTCCATCCATCTTCCCATCAATTTTAACCATCTTCCCTGTCCCTGCTGAAGAAAAGCAGGCCCAAACCATGATGCTGCCACCACCATGTTTGACAGTGGGGATGGTGTGTTCAGCTGTGTTGCTTTTACGCCAAACATAACGTTTTGCATTGTTGCCAAAAAGTTCAATTTTGGTTTCATCTGACCAGAGCACCTTCTTCCACATGTTTGGTGTGTCTCCCAGGTGGCTTGTGGCAAACTTTAAACAACACTTTTTATGGATACCTTTAAGAAATGGCTTTCTTCTTGCCACTCTTCCATAAAGGCAAGATTTGTGCAATATACGACTGATTGTTGTCCTATGGACAGAGTCTCCCACCTCAGCTGTAGATCTCTGCAGTTCATCCAGAGTGATCATGGGCCTCATGGCTGCATCTCTGATCAGTCTTCTCCTTGTATGAGCTGAAAGTTTAGAGGGACGGCCAGGTCTTGGTAGATTTGCAGTGGTCTGATACTCCTTCCATTTCAATATTATCGCTTGCACAGTGTTCCTTGGGATGTTTAAAGCTTGGGGAATCTTTTTGTATCCAAATCCGGCTTTAAACTTCTTCACAACAGTATCTCGGACCTGCCTGGTGTGTTCCTTGTTCTTCATGATGCTCTCTGCGCTTTTAACGGACCTCTGAGACTATCACAGTGCAGGTGCATTTATACGGAGACTTGATTACACACAGGTGGATTGTATTTATCATCATTAGTCATTTAGGTCAACATTGGATCATTCAGAGATCCTCACTGAACTTCTGGAGAGAGTTTGCTGCACTGAAAGTAAAGGGGCTGAGAATCTGTGGAAAGAACTGAAAACTGCTATTCACAAATGCTCTCCATCCAACCTCACTGAGCTCGAGCTGTTTTGCAAGGAGGAATGGGAAATCATTTCAGTCTCTCGATGTGCAAAACTGATAGAGACATACCCCAAGCGACTAACAGCTGTAATCGCAGCAAAAGGTGGCGCTACAAAGTATTAACTTAAGGGGGCTGAATAATTTTGCACGCCCAATTTTTCAGTTTTTGATTTGTTAAAAAAGTTTGAAATATCCAATAAATGTCGTTCCACTTCATGATTGTGTCCCACTTGTTGTTGATTCTTCACAAAAAAATACAGTTTTATATCTTTATGTTTGAAGCCTGAAATGTGGCAAAAGGTCGCAAAGTTCAAGGGGGCCGAATACTTTCGCAAGGCACTGTATATTTACAACTTTCCTCGCATACATTTTTATATCTTTTTTTCATTTTCCATTAACTCATCTTCAAAACACTCTCCTTTAGCCCGCCTCACCAATTTATAAAAAAAATATATATATATACTTACCTCAAATCTGTAATCCTCCATAGAAGCTAGCCAGAAGCTAGCCAGAAACTAATCCAGAAGCTAGCCAGAAGCTAGCCTGAAGCTAACCAGAAACTAATCAGAAGCTAGTTAGCTTCTTTACTAGCTAATCGTTAGTATTCAGCTAACCACGGTTTGTGGTCATCAGCTGTCCTTTAGCTCGAACATCTATCGGCAGTTTTGTACGGCGCGGCTCGGACCGGAACATACCGGACCTATTTTTCTCTCCATGTCCCCGGATTTCAACCGCTAACTGGACATTTATACCTGGATCTCGCAGCTAGCTAGCTGCTATCCGTGTGACTATCGGCTTACGTCGATTCTGGAGCAAACATCAATTATTCCGGAGCTAGCCAGCTGAAGAGTTCCATCAGTCACTCCTGGGCTACAATCACCTATCCGGACCTGTTTTACTGCCCCACCGGGCCTTCACAACTGGATTACCGACGTTATCTACCCGAGGGAGTTATCCGGCTGGCTGGCTCCTCCGTTGCGACGTTACCTGAACGCCCATCTGCGTAACGCCCACGTAACCTGAACGCTAATCATTAGCTGTCTTATCGGCTGCTATCTGAATAGACCTATCGGACATTTAAAAAAAATTATAATAATAATATTTTTTTATTGGGCCTCTATAACTATATCTATTGTTTTTTTTGTGAATTGGATTGATCCCCTCTACCACACGGAACCCCACTAATCCTACCGACGGAAACGCACAAGGTGGCTAAAAACAGACCTCCATCCTATGCTAGCTTGCTACTGATGGCCCGGCTAGCTGTCTGAATCGCCGTGACCCCAACCAACCTCACTACTCACTAGACTCTTTTGATCACTCTACTAAGCATGCCTCTCCTTAATGTCATTATGCCTTGTCCATTGCTGTTCTGGTTAGTGTTTATTGGCTTATTTCACTGTAGAGCCTCAAGTCCTGCTCACAATACCTTATTCAACCTATTAGTTCCACCACTCACACATGCGATGGCATCTCCTGGTTTCAATGATGTTTCTAGAGACAATATCTCTCTCATCATCACTCAATACCTAGGTTTACCTCCACTGTATTCACATCCTACTATACCTTTGTCTGTACATAATACCTTGAAGCTATTTTATCGCCCCCAGAAACCTCCTTTTACTCTCTGTTCCAGACGTTCTAGACGACCAATTCTTATTGCTTTTAGCCGTACCCTTATCCTACTCCTCCTCTGTTCCTCTGGCGATGTAGAGGTGAATCCAGGCCCTGCAGTGCCTAGCTCCACTCCTATTCCCCAGGCGCTCTCTTTTGATGACTTCTGTAACCGTAATAGCCTTGGTTTCATGCATGTTAACATTAGAAGCCACCTCCCTAAGTTTGTTTTATTCACTGCTTTAGCACACTCTGCCAACTCGGATGTTCTAGCTGTGTCTGAATCCTGGCTTAGGAAGACCACCAAAAATTCTGACATTTTCATCCCAAACTACAACATTTTCAGATAAGATAGAACTGCCAAAGGGGGCGGTGTTGCAATCTACTGCAAAGATAGCCTGCAGAGTTCTGTCCTACTATCCAGGTCTGTACCCAAACAATTTGAACTTCTACTTTTAAAAATCGTCCTCTCTAAAAACAAGTCTCTCACCGTTGCCGCCTGCTATAGACCACCCTCTGCCCCCAGCTGTGCTCTGGACACCATATGTGAACTGATTGCCCCCCATCTATCTTCAGAGCTCGTGCTGCTAGGCGACCTAAACTGGAACATGCTTAACACCCCAGCCATCCTACAATCTAAGCTTGATACCCTCAAGCTCACACAAATTATCAATGAACCTAGCAGGTACCTCCCCAAAGCCTTAAACACGGGCACCCTCATACAGTAGATATCATCCTAACCAACTTGCCCTTTAAATACACCTCTGCTGTCTTCAACCAAAATCTCAGCGATCACTGCCTCATTGCCTGCATCCGTAATGGATCAGTGGTCAAACGACCTCCACTCATCACTGTCTAACGCTCCCTGAAACACTTCAGCGAGCAGGCCTTTCTAATCGACCTGGCTGGGGTATCCTGGAAGGATATTGATCTCATGCCTTCCTAACCATCTTAAATAAGCATGCCCCACTCAATAAATTTAGAACCAGGAACAGATAAAGCCCTTGGTTCTCCCCAGACCTGACTGCCCTTAACCAACACAAAAACATCCTATGGCATTCTGCATTAGCATCGAACAGCCCCCGTGATATGCAAATGTTCAGGGAAGCTAGAAACCATTATACACAGGCAGTTAGAAAAGCCAAGGCTTTTTCAATCAGAAATGTGCTTCCTGCAACACTAACTCAAAAAAGTTCTGGGACATTGTAAAGTCCATGGAGAATAAGAACACCTCCTCCCAGCTGCCCACTGCACTGAAGATAGGAACACTGTCACCACTGATAAATCCACTATAATTGAGAATTTCAATAAGCATTTTTCTACGGCTGGCCATGCTTTCCACCTGGCTATCCCTACCCCGGTCAACAGCACTACACCCCCCACAGCAACTCGCCCAAGCCTTCCCCATTTCTCCTTCTCCCAAATCCAGCCAGCTGATGTTCTGAAAGAGCTGCAAAATCTGGACCCCTACAAATCAGCCGGGCTAGACAATCTGGACCTTTTCTTACTAAAATATCTGCCGAAATTGTTGCCACCCCTATTACTAGCCTGTTCAACCTCTCTTCGTGTCATCTGAGATTCCCAAAGATTGGAAAGCAGCTGCGGTCATCCCCCTCTTCAAAGGGGGGGACACTCTTTACCCAAACTGCTACAGACCTATATCTATCCTACCCTGCCTTTCTAAGCTCTTCGAAAGCCAAGTCAACAAACAGATTACCGACCATTTCGAATCTCACCATACCTTCTCTGCTATGCAATCTGGTTTCAGAGCTGGTCATGGGTGCACCTCAGCCACGCTCAAGGTCCTAAATTATATCTTAACCGCCATCGATAAGAAACATTACTGTGCAGCCGTATTCATTGATCTGGCCAAGGCTTTTGACTCTGTCAATCACCACATCCTCATCGGCAGACTCGACAGCCTTGGTTTCTCAAATGATTTCCTCGCCTGGTTCACCAACTACTTATCTGATAGAGTTCAGTGTATCAAATCGGAGGGTCTGCTGTCCGGACCTCTGGCAGTCTCTATGGGCTGCCACAGGGTTCAATTCTTGGACCGACTCTCTTCTCTGTATATGTCAATGATGTCGCTCTTGCTGCTGGTGAGTCTCTGATCCACCTCTACGCAGACGACACCATTCTGTATACTTCTGGCCCTTATTTGGACACTGTGTTAACAACCCTCGAGGCAAGCTTCAATGCCATACAACTCTCCTTCCGTGGCCTCCAATTGCTCTTAAATACAAGTACAACTAAATGCATGCTCTTCAACCGATTGCTGCCTGCACCTGCCCGCCTGTCCAACATCACTACTCTGGACGGCTCTGACTTAGAATACGTGGACAACTACAAATACCTAGGTGTCTGGTTAGACTGTAAACTCTCCTTCCAGACCCACATCAAACATCTCCAATCCAAAGTTAAATCTAGAATTGGCTTCCAATTTCGCAACAAAGCATCCTTCACTCATGCTGCCAAACATACCCTTGTAAAACTGACCATCCTACCAATCCTCGACTTCGGCGATGTCATTTACAAAATAGCCTCCAATACCCTACTCAACAAATTGGATGCAGTCTATCACAGTGTAATCCGTTTTGTCCCCAAAGCCCCATATACTACCCACCATTGCGACCTGTACGCTCTCGTTGGCTGGCCCTCGCTTCATACTCATCGCCAAACCCACTGGCTCCATGTCATCTACAAGACCCTGCTAGGTAAAGTCCCCCCTTATCTCAGCTCGCTGGTCACCATAGCATCACCCACCTGTAGCACGAGCTCCAGCATGTATATCTCTCTGGTCACCCCCAAAACCAATTATTTCTTTGGCCGCCTCTCCTTCCAGTTCTCTGCTGCCAATGACTGGAACGAACTACAAAAATCTCTGAAACTGGAAACACTTATCTCCCTCACTAGCTTTAAGCACCAACTGTCAGAGCAGCTCACAGATTACTGCACCTGTACATAGCCCACCTATAATTTAGCCCAAACAACGACCTCTTTCCCTACTGTATTTATTTTTGTATTTTTATTTATTTTGCTCCTTTGCATCCCATTATTTGTATTTCTACTTTGCACATTCTTTCACTGCAAATCTACCATTCCAGTGTTTTACTTGCTATATTGTATATACTTTGCCACCATGGCCTTTTTTTGACTTTACCTCCCTTATCTCACCTCATTTGCTCACATCGTATATAGACTTGTTTATACTGTGTTATTGACTGTATGTTTGTTTTACTCCATGTGTAACTCTGTGTCGTTGTATGTGTCGAACTGCTTTGCTTTGTCTTGGCCAGGTCGCAATTGTAAATGAGAACTTGTTCTCAACTTACCTACCTGGTTAAATAAAGGTGAAATAAAAAATAAAATAACAATTGTAAGCAAACGTCACAAGGGGGAGACATTGAGTTAGATTATACTCAGTCACATCCCTTTAAGGAGGATTCAGGCTATGAATCACAGGTGGGAGATGAGGTGTCCCCCACACAGTAAGTTATCCTAAACCTCTCATGTCATTAGCCCCCATACAAACAATATCATGAGAGAAGGAAGTAAAACACATTCCATGTATAGTGTTGTTATTATAACTATTGGGAGTCTGCCACGGCTATTGCTCTTTTCTATCCATTTTATCACGTGGGGCAGTGGGTTGGAGACTAGGCTTTCTAAATGTCATCTTTTACAATTACTAGTTACCTGCCCTAAATTTGAATCAGTAACCTAACATTTGGATTACCCAAACTCAGTAACGTACTCTTATTACTTTCTGCTTAAGAGGATGTAGAAGAATACAAAAACGATCCATCAAACGCATTGTATGTGTCATCATAGTGCTCTCTGACTTGTGGTCAGACTCACTCAGGTGGAGCAAACTTAAACTTCCGCCTTTATCCATACTGAATTGAATGTCATTGAGAAAACAGAAATTAATCATGTTTTTTTCCCCAGCAAACATCCTTGATGAATTTAAAAGTATTGCAAGATCTGTAATCTGATTACAATATTTTTGCTGGTAACATAACTGATTTACATGGCTGCCTGTTGGAGACTGCATTTTTTTAACATCCTGCAATCTAGAGTCATATTCATTATGCTTAATTTTAAGTTTAAAAAAAAGTACATTTTTCTGCATATGTAAGCATACCTCTTGAGCTGTTTGTATCCTTCTGACTTTTTTAAAGATACTAAATATGCTTCTTTGCATCTCTTTTAAAATCTGGGTAAAAGATCGAAGGGAATCTTATTCAGTACATTTAGATATTGTTTGCGTTTCTAAAGTCTACCAAACTTGCCAGCAGGCTTGCCAGTCAGACAAGCTAGCTACACTAACTTGATTGATATCTTGAAATGAGGTTGAGAGATAGGTTCCCAATCTGGGCTAGCTAAAACCAACTTCATTAATTTTGCTAGGTGGCTATTATTACTACAGAGAAACAGCAACAAGATTTAAAAATATATACATTTAACTGGACAAATCTGAGTGGGCACGTATGGGCAATGACGCCTCTGATAACAGTTAAAGTTTTTGTGAAATTCAATTACATGAAACTGATTATTTACTTGTAATCAGTTACACCCCAACCCTGATCATGTTATAGTGTTAGATGTTTACAGCAGCAACAGCCATGTTAGAACACTGGAGCACAATGCATTAAAGACAACAGGGACAACACAAGATGTGTAGCCTACATAATGTGTATGAGGCATCCTGGGATATCTTGTTTGGTGCCATTTTTCTGTTTATGTGATGTGAATGGGTTTCAGTGTGATGAAATAGAACGGACCCAAAATGATATCCTCACACTATATAAAAAAGGCTTCTGTTCAAGAGTAAAGGGCTACTGGAGGGATTCCTCTGATGATGCACTTGGGCAATAGCACAGAAAAGTCTATGCAGAGACACGTTAACCGAGCGTGGCGCGCACTACCGTATCCAAGAGCACAGCAATTACGTTTGCTCTGCATCGACGTGACATTTAACACTGACAGGTCTGGTATGATTAATATGTAATCACGCAATGTCTACCGGGCACCCCTAAGCTATTTAAATACCGTGAACCTCCCCATTTGCTCCATTGCTGCAGAAAAGCTGCATCCAGCCAGGGGAGAAGAGGCCAGCCGAAGACATTCCAACTCGCTTCTCAGTGTTGTTTCCACATCACTTTCACTAAACCTTCAAGGTGAGACATCAGATTTTGTGATCAAGTAATGGGATGGGTCATTCCTACTTTGCGTGCCTTTTTTGGACCTCAAAACATTAGGGGAGGAATGTACCTGTTTAATTTTTGGGGGGTATTCTAGCACTTTTAGTGGTCAAGCTCAGGCAGTCCTTAGCTGTGGTATATTGGCCATATACCACATCCCTTGGGCTTATTGCTTAATTATACCAGGCATTGTTGAATACTTGATTCTGATTGGCTTGAAGGGCATTCTATTTCCCTATAATGCACGCTATATCAGCATGGTAGAATTCAATGGCTATAGTTCATTCTTACATGTTCTAGTCAACTGCTTTTGAAAGCAAAAGTCGAATTGAAAACATTATTGGCATTGTTGAATTAGATGCTCATAATAGAAAGCTAAGACTGATGGTTTGGTTAGTTAAACTAGCAAATCTTTATTAAGGGATATTCAACGAGAGGATATACGTTCTCTGGAAAATAATGCAACTCCGTGGAAGGTTAGTTCCACTTCGCTAGAGCGTCATGGTTCATTATTCTCCAGAGAACGCATAGCCTCTCGTTGATTATCCTGATACTGACCTAACAGGATGGAATTGAAGCACAACAGGGTATTAAGCAAAAAGAAAACGTGGTGGAACAACCAATAATGAATACAAGATCCTAACAGGGTGGAAATTTGGAGCCTGAAATAGCTGAATGCTGTTGTAGCTGTGTCATCAATTTAATGTCATATTCTAAACAGGCCCTTTACCATCGTTCTCCCCGAACCAGGAAGTATAAATAGCGCCCATGTCATGACACCATTGCCAACCCATAATAGTTTGTGGTCAGTTAGGCAGGGCAACTGGAAGCAGGAGCAGAAGGGTGCGGGAGAGAGATAGGCATTGCTATGGAGACCCAGTGTTGCTGTCGGTCAAATAGGAGATAAAGATTTTATGCTGGGCTCTCTCTGTCTCTCTCTGTCTCTCTCTGTCTCTGTCTGTCTGTCTTTCAGATGACTACCAAGGAGAAGCTAATCACCCATGTGTTGGCTGGTGAGCCTGTTGGCTCCCGGAGCAAGGTGACAGTTGTTGGCGTCGGCATGGTTGGCATGGCCTCCGCAGTCAGCGTCCTACTCAAGGTGAGACGAATGGAGGGGGTGGGGGGACCCCCTTACAAAAAACGGCAGTAACTGTTGTCATAATAAGAGATTTGGGGAGTGGTGGAATGAAAGGGTGTAAGACTTTTAACCAGAGTGACAGGGGTATTAGGTGTTACAGTGTGAATTGTGGCGGCAGTGGGTAGTGGGAATGAGGGAGATAGAGGACAGAGGTAAGGGGTGTTTAGGTAAAGTGCATGAAAATGAATGAACATAAGAAGTTAGACAGACATGACTAGGACACAATGTCCAGGGTCGTGTTCATTTGGCACCAAACGGAAGAATACGTACCTAAACAGAGAGGGACTACATGTACGTGTCCAATATGACATTGTTTTCTGTTGAAAAATGTAAATACAAAAAACAAATCTGTTGCGTGCCCTAATGAACATGACCCAGGCCATTAGCTCCATTGTTCTAACTCTAGTGTCAAACTAAAAGTAGCCATGCTTACAGAAAGCAATGTGTCTTTACTCATCAGTTTAGACATATTCTACAATTTAGGAGAGAGTACGGTAAGGAGAGACATTGTTTTTACATTCAGAATCACTCCGTCAAGGGAAATATAGTATTATTTCAAACAAATACATATACATATATTTCAGGATGTTGTTGTATCCCTAGAAATAAATCAGAATTCGTGTAAACATTACAGTTTTGAAAAGATAATAGTCTTAAATAGGGTAAGTTAAGCTGCCTACACATTTCTGTGCTGAATGAAATATTACCACTACCTTTTTAAAACCATGTCTACCTTTATTTCCTTAAACACAATTTAAAACAATCACAATTGTTTTTTATATTTTAATCATTTTAATCATATTTTAAAACAGGCTTAACACCTTACAAATACTTTGTACTTTTTTTAAAGCTTAACATAGGCCATTATTGCAGTATTACTTTAGTGCCCTTTTGCAAACAGGATTTCTGTTTTGGAATATTTTTTATTTTGTACAGGCTTCCTTTTTTCACATATTCAATTACTCCTTTTTTTTTTTTTTACCTATCTACCAAAAGGTGCCTGAACCTCCATGGTCTTTGTGGTTGAATCTGTGTTTGAAATTAACTGCTCGACTGAGGGACCTTACAGATAATTGCATGTGTGGGGTACAGAGATGAGGTAGTAATTCAAAAATCATGTTAAACACTGTAAGTGCACACAGAGTGAGTCTTATTATGTGACATGTTAAGCACATTTTTCTCCTGAACTTATTTATGCTTGCCATAACAAAGGGATTGAATACTTATTGACTGAAGACCTTTGATTTTGTTTTTAATTTGTCAAAACAATTTGACATTATGGGGTATTGTGGTTAGGCCAGTAAGCAAAATCTTAATTTAATCAATTTCAAATTCAGGCTGTAACTCAACAAAATGTGAAAAAAGTAAAGAGGTACTATCTAAAGGCATTGTACCGCTTTATTATTTTCATATCTGATATAGCAACTGAATTAGACTATTCACATTACCAAAAAAGTTGATAAAGCGCTCAGCAGCATTCCCTCAATATTGACACAGCACTGTCTAGAATGAACAAAGGACGGGTGTTGGGATGGTCACCCAATACCGCGTCCAGCTCTGACTAAAATGGCTATCGGGCACTCCCGTTCCTGCAGTCCTTAGCCTTTCTGTACAATGTTTTCAAATATTCGATTTTGCTCTGGCATTGGACATGGAATGGGGAACCCTTATTCCCATTCGGGACAATATCTTTTTTTAGAAATAGGCCTCTTCATTTCTATGTGCGTTATCTAATTTCAATTGGACTGTGCATCCGACCACAGTGCCAGTAGGCACTTCCCACAGGGCAAAAACTGGTTGAATCAAAGTTGTTTCCATGTCATTTCGACCCCCAAAAATCTATGTGATGGCGTTGAATCGACAGGGGATACTGATTGGATTTGCAAAAGTAATCAACATAAGGGCGTCTCATCTTTTTTGGTCACCATGTCATTTGAACCTACAATAAATCCAATGACGTGGTGACATTTGTTGTTGATTTCATGTTAAATTCACGTTAGTTGACAACTCAAGCAAATGTACACTGAACAAAAATATAAATGTAACATGCAACAATTTCAAAGATTCTACTGCGTGACAGTTCATATAAGGAACTCAGTTTATTGAAATAAATTCCTGAGGCCCTAATCTATGGATTTCACATAACTGGGAATACAGATATACATCTTAAAAAAATGGTAGGGGAATGGATCAGAAAACCAGTATCTGGTGTGAACACCATTTGCCTTATGCAACGTGACACATCTCCTTCACATATAGTTGATCAGACTGTTGATTGTGGATTGTGGAATGTTGCAAATGCTGTACAAAGTTGCTGGATATTGTCGGGAACACTCTGTCGAACACATGCTCAATGGGTGACATGTCTGGCGAGTATGCAGGCCATGGGAGAACTGGTACATTTCCAGATTCCAGGAATTGTGTACAGATCTTTGAGACATGGGGCCATGCATTATCATGCTGAGAGATGAGGAGATGGAGGCGGATGAATGGGCCTCAGGATCTCGCCACGCTATCGCTGAGCATTCAAATTGGCATCGATAAAATGCAATTGTGTTTATTGTCCGTAGCTTATACCTGGCCATACCATAACCCCACCGCCACCATGGGGCACTCTGTTCACAACTTTGACACCAGCAAACCGCTCGCTCACACATCTGCCATCGGCCCGGTTCAGTTGAAACCGGGATAAATCTGTGAAGAGCACACTTCTCCAGCGTGCCAGTGGCCATCGAAGGTGAGCATTTGCCCACTGAGGTCGGTTATGATGCCGAACTGCAGGCAGGTCAAGACCCTGGTGAGGACAATATTCGGTTGTGCAAACCCACAGTTTCATCAGCTGTCCGGATGGCTGGTCTCAGACGATCCCGCAGGTGAAGAAGCCGGATGTGGAGGTGCTGGGCTGGCGTCGTTACACATGTTCTGCAGTTTTGAGGCTGGTTAGACGTACTGTCAGATTCTCTAAAATGACCCTGAAGGCAGCTTATGGTAGGGAAATTAACATTCACATATCTGGCAACAGCTCTGGTGGACATTCCTGCGGTCACCATGCCAATTGCACGCTCCTTCAAAACGTGAGACATCTCTGGCGTGACAAAACTGCACATTTTAGAGTAACCTGTTATTGTCCCCAGCACAAGGTGCACCTGTGTAAAGATCATGCTGTTTAATTAGCTTCTTGAAATGCCACACCTGTCAGGTGGATGGATTATCTTGGCAAAGGAGAAATGCTCACTAACAGGAATGTAAAGAAATGTGTGCAAAATAATTGGGAGAAATAAGCCTTTTGGAATGGAACATTTCTGGGATCTTTTATTTCACTCATGAAACATGGGACCAACACTTTATATTTATATTTTTGTAAATCAAAACTAAACATTGAACTGACATCTGTTCCCAGTGGGTTGGTTTTTAATGAAGACCAACGTCTTAATTCTGGAGAAATTGTAGAGATATCCTTGTCCATATCTACTTTCCTCCGACACATTGGTGCGTCTGGCTTCCGGGTTCAGCGAGCATTGTGTCAAGAAGCAGTGCGGATTGGCAGGGTCATGTTTTGGAGGACGCATAACTCTCGACCTTCGACCTTCGTACGAGAGTTGTAGCGATGGGACAAGACTGTAACTTCCTTTTGGATATCACGAAATTGGGGAGAAAAAGGGGGTAAACATAAAAAAAATGAAAAAAGACCTATAAACAAGGCTCCTGACTATTGCGTCCCAAATAACACCTATTCCCTATTGTACTACCTTTGACCTCACTGGCATAGGTTGTGTCCCAAAACATTAGGAACAACTACTCTTTCCATCACATACTGTAGATTGACCAGATGAATCCAGGTGAAAGCTATGATCTCTTATTGGTGTCACTTGTTAAATTCACTTCAATCAGTATAGATCAAGGGGAAGAGACAGGTTAAAGAAGGATTTTTAAGCCACTCAGATGGTGAATGGGCAAGATTAAAGATTTATGTGCCTTTGAATGGGTTATGGTAGTAGGTGCTAGGCACACCGGTTTGAGTGTGTCAAGAACTGCAATGCTGCTGGGTTTTTCATGCTCAACAGTTTTTCCCATGAGTATCAAGAATGATCCACCACACAAGTTGACATCCAGCCAACTTGACACAACTGTGGGAAGCATTGGATTCAACATGGGCCAGCATCCCCTTGGAATGCTTTTGTCACCTTGTAGAGTCCATGCTCCGACGAATTAAGGCTGTTCTGTCGGAAAAAGAGGGTGCAACTTGACATTCGGAATATGTTCCTAATATTTCGTACACTCAATGTATTGTCATACACCATGTGGGCCCTGGTCAACAGTAGTACACTATATATGGAATAGAGTGTCATTAGGGATGCAAACTGAGCCAGTGAGGAAACAGAGGCTTACAGGAAATAGACCTCTGCTGAGAGCTGTGCATGTCAAGTCTGCCGAGATGATCTGAGTGGAGTGAGCCGGAGGTAACTGGTGGGCTGCCAGTGTGTTTTTTCCAGGGCTTGTGTTTTAACCAATCAGTAGAAGGTTATTTTATCCAGTTGTTCAATAGGCCTATTTGGAACGAGACTGGTATCAATGAGACAATGGACTGGAGGGAAGTGGTTTTAGGCCTCTACGTGTGAGATGGGCCTGGTCAGTTGTCAAAATAAAACACAGTGAAAATGCATTTTAGACATAACTAATTTTTATATAGGTTAAATTGTTAAACACTACAAAGTGTACTACTAAATAATGATCATTCCACCATTAAATGTTTTAGTAAAATAGAGCAGGAACAGTTTCCCTGGACACAAATAAAGCATCGTCTGGGACTAAAAAGCAGTTTCAATGGTGAAATAGCTTTTTATGCCAAGATTTTGCCCTAATTTGTGCCCGGGAAACCAGCCCCTTATGTACAGTATAGCCATATACTTTTCTATATGGAGTATATTCCTGAACCATAATATTCCTGGTTTGCATGTGTTGACCAGGACCTGTGCGATGAGCTGTGCCTGATTGACGTGATGGAAGATAAACTAAAGGGTGAGGTCATGGACCTGCAGCATGGCAGCCTCTTCTGCAAGACTCACAAGATCGTGGGCGACAAGGGTGAGTGAAGAGTCATTCACTTATGCACGCACACTCTGAAACACACATATGCACAAACGAGTTGTGCACACACACACACAAACATACACGCACAAGTTGAGCAGACACACAAAGGCACACACATACAAACGCACACACACATACAAACGCACACACACACACGCACGCACGCACACACACACACACACACACACACACACACACACACACACACACACACACACACACACACACACACACACACACACACACACACACACACACACACACACACACACACACACACTTGTTGCGGGGGTGCTTCGGAACACTAGGTTGCATTTGTGTGTGTTTAACATGCCTCTTATATCTCACTCAAGACTACAGTACGACTGCCCACTCCAAGGTGGTGGTGGTCACAGCCGGTGCTCGTCAGCAAGAGGGTGAGAGCCGTCTGAACCTGGTGCAGCGCAACGTCAACATCTTCAAATTCATAATTCCCCAGATCGTCAAGTACAGCCCCAACGCCATCCTGCTGGTTGTCTCCAATCCTGGTACGAGGAGAGAGGGATAAGAGAATGAGGGAGAGAAAGAGAGAGAGGGATAAGAGAGGAGGGAGAGAAAGAGAGAGAGAGAGAGAGCGAGAGCGAGAAAGAGAGATGGATGAGAGAGAGAAAGAGAGAGCAATAGAACAGGAAGGTAGACAGATAGAGAGTACAATAAATAGAAAAGTGGAAGTGAAGGTAATTCAGTTGAACATCGTCTAGTGACTTGATCATTACCCTAGCATTATGATAAGTGATTGATAGGTTTGAATAATGTTAGTCCTGGGCTGGAACAAAAGCCTGCTCATCCTGCAGCTTTCCATGATCAGGGTCAGATTACATTACCATTAACAACTCCACGGTCCTATTGCTGACAACTCCTATAAAATGTGTCACTCCTTCACCCCTTCTCCCCTCTCTTTCGGTCCCCACTGTATGACCATCTGCAAAGTCAATATAGGCTATACAGTGAACATTTCTACAAAGAAAAAATATAATTTTAGGCATAATGTTAGTGATATGGTTAAGGATAGGGTAAAGGTTAGGGTTTGTTTTGTTAAGTCAGATTGTGCTAATATTTGTCACCCCCCTTCTTCCAACATCCCAGTTGACATCCTAACCTACGTGGCTTGGAAGCTGAGTGGTTTCCCCCGTCACCGCGTCATCGGTTCCGGCACCAACCTGGACTCTGGTCGTTTCCGCCACCTGATGGGCGAGAAGCTACACCTTCACCCATCCAGCTGTCACGGCTGGATCATTGGAGAGCATGGAGACTCCAGCGGTATGTAGGCTATGGCTTCAAATACACTCCACACCGGAACCCGTCTGTCTGATTACAATATTGTGGAAGACTTTCACATACATTGGTACTGTGTCTATGACAGACTGACTGGATGCCTGTCTCTTCTCTTTCTCCCAGTGCCCGTATGGAGCGGTGTGAATGTTGCCGGTGTTTCCCTGAAGGGCCTGAACCCAGACATGGGCACAGACGCAGACAAGGAGGACTGGAAGCACGTCCACAAGATGGTGGTCAATGGGTGAGTCTTATAAACACACATCATGTTCAACTTTATCTTTAGTTATCAAGGGTCATGTTAAAAATGTTTGCAATGGGAAATGCGTTACTTAGTGGAGAAGTTCAGATAGTACTCCATTCATATAGTACTCACTCCTTTTCGGCTCGTTTTCTTCCGTTTCATGCCTAATGAACACAATGGTTTTATTTAAAAACAAAATATTTAACCTTTATTTAACTAGGCAAGTCAGTTAAGAACAAATTCTTATTTACGATGACGGCCTACCCCGGCCAATTGTGCGCCGCCCTATGGGACTCCCAATCACAGCCAGATGTGATTCAGCCTGGATTCAGACCAGGGACTATAGTGTCACCTCTTGCACTGAGATGCAGTGCCTTAGACCGCTGCACCACTCGGGAGCCCTAATGTTTGGGTAAAGCAGAGCTCAGAGACTACTGTAGCACACGAATATACAGTCGTGGCCAAAAGTTGAGAATGACACAAATATACATTTTCACAAAGTTTGCTGCTTCAGTATCTTTAGATATTTTTGTCAGATGTTACTATGGAATACTGAAGTATAATTACAAACATTTCATAAGTGTTAAAGGCTTTTATTGACAATTACATGAAGTTTATGCAAAGAGTAATCTTTTTCAAGACCTCTGCAATTCGCCCTGGCATGCTGTCAATTAACTTCCGGGCCACATCCTGACTGATGGCAGGAGTTTGTCAGATTTTGTGGGTTTTTGTTTGTCCACCCGCCTCTTGAGGACTGACCACAAGTTCTCAATGGGATTAAGGTCTGGGGAGTTTCCTGGCCATGGACCCAAAATATTGATGTTTTGTTCCCCGAGCCACTTAGTTATCACTTTTGCCTCATGGAAGGGTGCTCCTTCATACTGGAAAGGCAGCATGTCACCAAACTTTTCCTGGATGGTTGGGAAAAGTTGCTCTCGGAGGATGTGTTGGTACCATTCTTTATTCATGGCTGTGTTCTTAGGCAAAATTGTGAGTGAGCCCACTCCCTTGGCTGAGGAGCAACCCCACACATGAATGATCTCAGGATGCTTTACACAGGACTGATGGTAAGCTCACCTTTTCTTCTCCAGACAAGCTTTTTTCCTGATGCCCCAAACAATCGGAAAGGGGATTCATCAGAGAAAATGATTTTACCCCAGTCCTCAGCAGTCCAATCGCTGTACCTTTTGCAGAATATCAGTCTATCCCTGATGTTTTTCCTGGAGAGAAGTGGCTTCTTTGCTGCACTTCTTGACACCAGGCCATCCTCCAAAAGTCTTCACCTCACTGTACATGCAGATGCACTCACACCTGCCTGCTGCCATTCCTGAGTAAGCTCTGTACTGGTGGTGCCCCGATCATGCAGCTGAATCAACTTCAGGAGAAGGTCCTGGCGCTTGCTGGACTTTCATGGGCGCACTGAAGCCTTCTTCACAACAATTTAACCGCTCTCCTTGAAGTTATTGGTGATCCGATAAATGGTTGATTTAAGTGCAATATCCTTGCCTGTGAAGCCCTTTTTTGTGCAAGGTAATGATGATGGAACGTGTTTCCTTGCAGGTAACCATGGTTGACAGAGGAAGAACAATGATTCCAAGCACCACCCTCCTTTTCCAGTCTGTTATTCGAACTCAATCAGCATGAAAGAGTGATCTCCAGCCTTGTCCTCGTCAACACTCACGCCTGTGTTAACGAGCGAATCACTGACATGATTTAAGCTGGTCCTTTTGGGGCAGGGCTGAAATGCAATGGAAATGTTTTTGGGGGATTCAGTTCATTTGCATGGCAAAGAGGGACTTTGCAATTAATTGCAATTCATCTGATCACTCTTCATAACATTCTGGAGTATATGCAAATTGCCATCATACAAACTGAGGCAGCAGACTTTGAAAATTAATATTTGCGTAATTCTCAAAACTTTTGGCCACGACTGTACTATTTATATAATTAGAAACCTGATGTAGTGAACTTGTAGCCTGTCATACTTGGAAATACTCTGCTTTTAGGGCCAGTTTCATGGACACAGCCTAGGACTAAAAAGCATACTCAATGGTGAATCTCCATTGGAATAGATTTTTAGTCCAGGGTTCGGCTTAATATGGAAACTGGTCCATAGAGTTGAACTCCAAATGAATCAGTCTATACTGTATAAATCATTAACACAATGGTTGAGGTAGAGTTAAATTATGACAGGCCTAATAACATCTAATGGACTTTGGTGTAATGGAGGAAGGAATTTGGAAAACATGCTGGACTAACACAGTAAGCACTGACTACGCCAATGACTAAAGCCTTTTACTTGTTGTTATGGAATGATGGATGACTGTAATGGCATTACCATTAATTACATGTTTTTACTTGTAATTCACAACGCACTTTATAACTACATTAATGGCATTTGTCCCTGCTGTTTTCAAAATAGACTAAATATACAAAACATTCAGAAAGCTACACTGCTCTTTCCATGACATAGACTGACCAGGTGAAAGCTATGATCCCTTATTGATGTCACTTCAATCATGTGTATGTGTGCCATTCAAAGGGTGAATGGGTGAGAAAAAAACGTCAGGCACACCGGTTTGTGTCAAGAACTGCAACACTGCTGGGTTTTTCACACTCAACAGTTTCCCATCTGTATTGTTAGGTTCCAATTATCAGAGTAAGAACTCAACGGTCACTATGAAGTCTTAAACCAAGTATATTCATCCAGAAGGTTGAACAGCTGAACCGACAAAAACATATTCACACAAAGCACAGATATTTAATTTTTTATTACCCCCTTTTTCATGGTATCCAATTAGTAGTAGTTACTGTCTTGTCTCATCGCTGCAACTCCCGTACAGACTCGGGAGAGGCGAAGGTCGAGAGTCATGCGTCCTTCGAAACACAACCCAACCAAGCCGCACTGCTTCTTGACACAACGCATATCCAACCCGGAAGCCAGCCGCACCAATATGTCGGAGGAAACACTGTACACCTAGCGACCTGGTCAGCGTGCACTGCGCCCGGCCCACCACAGTAGTCACTAGTGCGCGATGAGACAAGGATATCCCTGCCGGCCAAACCCTCCCTAACCCGGATGACGCTGGGCCAATTGTGCGCCGCCCCATAGACCTCCCGGTCGCGGCCGGCTGCGACAGAGCCTGGGCTCGAACCCAGAATCTCTGGTGTTCTTCCTCACTTCATCTGACCTGACCTCTGCCCCAAAGTCCTCACTCCTCCCCAACGGCTGTCATGGTGACTGGTACCAGACTGTGTCTCTTCTCCTCCCAGAGGCTCCCTCCAATAGGATCCCTGATGGCTAACAATAACATATCCTGACATTAAGTAAAGGTTATACATTAACCTCTCTCCCTCAGTGACATGAATACTTATATTTAATATTCTCAGGACCCAACAGTATCAAGAACCACCCAAAGGACATCCAGGCAACTTGACACAACTGTGGGTGGGAAGCATTGGCGTCAACATGGGCCAGCATCCCTGTGTTTAATGCTTTCGACACCTTCTAGAGTCCATGCCCCGACCAATTCAGGCTGTTTTGAAGGCAAAAGAAGGGGGATGCAACTCATTATTAGGAAAGTGTTTCTAATGTTTGCTATACTTAGTGAATATCTTACACTAATGGTTTTTAGCATTTACAATAGGAAAAACTACCCATATTTCCCAAAAAATTAGATGGTTGTTTTAAATGTTTTATGAACGTTATACCTATCTTATAGGTTAAAGAGGTGTGGGTTATGTTAGAGGTGTAGGTTAAAGGTGTGTGTATAAAAGTGTTATGAAGGTTACACATATGTTATATATAGGTTATATAGATGTGTTTAGAGGTGTGTATGTGTAATATACACTAATATACACTATATATTAGTGGATTCAACTTTTTCAGCCACACCTGTTGCTGACAGGTGTGTGAAATCGAGCACACAGCCATGCAATCTCCATAGATCTCCATATAAAGTGGTAGCATAATGGCCTTACTGAAGAGCTCAGTGACTTTCAATGTGGAACCGTCATATGATGCCAGCTTTCCAACAAGTCAGTTCTTCAAATTTATGCCCTACTAGAGCTGCCACTATCAACTGTAAGTGCTGTTATTGTGAAGTGGAAACGTCTAGGAGCAACATGGCTCAGCCACAAAGTGGTAGGCCACACAAGCTCACAGAACGGGACCGCTGAAGTTCGTAGTGCGTAAAAAAAATTCTGTCCTCGGTTGCAATACTCACTACCGAGTTCCAAAATGCCTCTGGAACCAAAGTCAAGACAAGAACAGTCTGACAAGAACTGAGTCCAACAGACAAATCTGGGTTTGGCAGATGCCAGGAGAATGGTACCTGCCCAAATGCATAGTGCCAACTGCAAAGTTTGGTGGAGGAGGAATAATGGTCTGGTGCTGTTTTTCATGGTTTGGGCTAGGCCCCTTAGATTCAGTGAAGGGAAATGTTAATGCTACTACATACAATGACATTATAGACAATTCTGTGCTTCCAACTTTGTGTCAAGAGTTTGGGGAAGGCCCCCGTGCACAAAGTGAGGTTCATACAGCAATGGTTTGTCGAGATCAGTGTTGAAGAACTTGACTAGCCTGCAGAGAGCCCTGACCTCAACCCCATCAAACAGGGATGGGATGAACTGGAACGCCGACTGTGAGCCAGGCGTAATCACCCAACATCATTTGCCAGCAGAATACCACCCTGCATACCACTGCTGGCTTGCTTCTGAAGCTAAGCAGGGTTGGTCCTGGTCAGTTCCTGGATGGGAGACCAGATGCTGCTGGAAGTGGTGTTTGAGGGCCAGTAGGAGGCACTCTTTCCTCTGGTCTAAAAAAATATCCCAATGATTGGGAACACTGCCCTGTGTAGGCTGCCGTCTTTCTGAGGTCATTAAAGAGCCCATGGCACTTATTGTGAGAGTAGGGTTGCTAACCCCAGTGTCCTGGCTAAATTCCCAATCTGGCCCTCAAACCATCACGGTCACCTAATAATCCCCAGTTTACAATTGGCTCATTAATCCCTCTCCCCTGTAACTATTCCCCAGGTTGTTGTTCTCAGTCAACTTACCTGGTAAAATAACGGATAATTAAGTACTCGACATCACTAATGCTCTTGTGGCTGAATGGAAGCCCCGCAGCAATGTTCTGACATCTAGTGGAAGCCTTCCTAGAAGAGTGGAGGCTTTTATAGCAGCAAATGGAGGACCAACTCCATATTAATGGACATGATTTTGGAATGAAATGTTCGACGAGCACGTGTCCACATACTTCTGGTCATGTAGTAGTGTATGTTTGTATCTTGGATGTTTCACTCTGTCATATAGTGCCTATGAGGTCATCAAGCTGAAGGGTTACACCTCCTGGGCTATCGGCCTGTCCGTCGCTGACCTGGTTGAGAGCATCCTGAAGAATCTCCATAAAGTCCACCCTGTATCCACCCTGGTCAAGGTAAGAAGACCATATGCCTGGAGTCCATCTGCCAAAATGGGACAGATGCAATGTTGCGTCCTCTATCATTGCCTGTGGTTGTAGACTAGGAGTAAAGTCTTTCTTTTAATATTTTTTTTAGTCTCAAACCGACAGGCAATCTATATGCCAAAGCATATACTGTAACCAATGCTTGTTAAGACTAAAGATGTAAGGATTAAGTTGGCACACACATGCTAATACGCACCCTCCCCCACATACACACACCTACTTCTCATGTACACACATGCCCCTCCGTCCACCCCACCCAAACCAACACTCCAGCTGTGTTCGGCCCTTAACCAGTTTCTCTCTTTGCCTCCATCCATCCCCCTCCCTTTCTCAGGGGATGCACGGTGTGAAAGAGGAGGTGTTTCTCAGCGTGCCCTGCGTGCTGGGAAACAGCGGTCTGACCGACATCATCCACATGACTCTGAAGCCCGAGGAGGAGAAGCAGCTGATCAACAGCGCCGAGACCCTATGGGGCGTACAGAAAGAGCTCACCTTGTAAAGAGTCCTGTGTGCCCTTCTGTAACATCCCCAACCCCCAATCCCACCTTCTGTATACCCGTCCTTGTTCTCCCCTATAGTCTTACTATTGATGGTACAAATGAAGCCTTTTAGGCAGGATCAATTATGTACAGTAGCTTAGTTGAAAAGCCAATCAAAGCTCGTTTTGGCCTCCGATAAAAATGATTTGTTTGCGCGGGAGAAGTATCTGGTATGATGTCGAATTTGGAGGAGTCATTTTGCTGTTTCTAGATATTAATGTGTTGGCTGTACTGTGTCATCGATGTTTCTTGTCTTATTCACACTCTTTTCCTGTTAATGTTTTAGAAAGTGATTGAAATTGTGAGCAGGTTGATTTCCACCATTGCACTCTTTGTTTGGTGTGTGCGAGAGTTGGCCAGATCCATTCAGTTGCAAAACTAACCGTAAATGCACGGATGCGAGTCTCTCTCAATGAAAGGTGTGTTTGTTTGGTATCGGTAGAAGGTAAGACTAGGATCAGGTCTGAAGAAAGGCAGTGGGTTTGAACACACTGCCAATTGCACTGTACCTGCTGTTTTGTATGTCAATAACAAAAAGCATTATAAACATTGGAATTGTCTGGGCGCTCACATAAAAAAAAATCTGGTGGCACTTTCGAATGTTATGTTTTGGGTTAAAACCTGACCTGTAAGCAACTGATGGTTACAATCAATGTTCTGTGCACCCTAAATGTCTGCTCAGTTTTGTCACCGTTAATGATGATTTCTTAAAATCAGTCTCTCCATGTGGCTTTGGACTGAAGCCTCAGTGGCCCAAACTCCGCTGTGATGGTACTGCGATAAAGGCCTATATAGTTATTATGAGCTGAACTGGAACTACGGCTCTGTACTGTGCTTGTCAAGGCAGCTGGTCCGATCCGATTTTCTTCACCACCAACTAAATAAAACTACCAGGATGAAACAAGCCTCTCTTTTGTCACTCTCTGTGTGTCCGTGCACGTGTGAGCTATACCATGCCTGTATGGGAGTTGTGTTTACGTGTTAGAATTGCAGCTGATTCTACTGATTCTTCTAGGCAGAGTTGCAAAGAAAAGGCCATATCTCAGATTGGCCAATAAATATAAAAGATTAAGATGGGCAAAAGAACACAGACACTGGACAGAAGGCCAGCATCCCGGAGTCGCCTCTTCACTATTGATGTTCACTAAAAGCCGCTCTTAATTGTTCAAGATGCCAATTGGATCAATATTGACAGAACAGTTGAGATAAATAAGCAAGGGGGACTGGGAGCACAATCCAAGGTCGCCTGCTCTCCTCAGTTGGCATTGAGAACAAAAAAAGAAGTTCAGATTGTACCTCCAAAGGTTTCCAAATGGTTTCGTGTCAACATGAACGCGACCCTGCTCTGAGAAAGCATGCTCGAATTCCAAGTTGTTGTGGCTAGGTGGCTACCGCTACCTTCGGTCTTATCTAACCAAACCAAGCGTCCCGGATTTTCATTTACTATGTTACGTCTGGTCTATGAGACCAGCCTTGATAGGGGTTACCTAGAATTGCACAAGGACTACAGGCCATTGAAGGATATGGAGGTTATTTTCTTCACAAAAGTAACAATGTCATAGTAATCCATCTAACAGTCTTATAATTACTAAATTACAACATAAATGTGAAAACTGACTTAAGTTGTGGAATTGTTTTATGTTCTCTTTCTTTCTTGTCAACCAGGGTTCCCCAACCGGTTGTCAACCAGGGTTCCCCAACCAATCTGAACAAGCGGGCTGGAGTCAGCAACATGAATGTCATGGTTAATCTCATGGTGAACCTTATCCTCTTTCACCCCTCTACTCCCCTCCTAGTGCAGTTTAAGGGGTAAATGTCTACCCAGAGGTTAAATATAGCTCAGTGTCCTGAGGGGTTTGAGACCACCACATCCCTTGACCTTTCGGTCAACCTACTCTGGTTACAGAGAAGACCTTTCTGAGGCAGCCCGGCACTCCAGTGAGGTCACAGAGGGAGGGGAACAGAGCCCATCCAGAAGGTTAAAGGTCAGGTTCAATGAAAGGCAATTGTGTAAAATACTTAAGTAAATATACTTTAAAGTACTACTTAAGTATTTTGGGGGGTATCTGTACTTTTCTTTACAATTTATATTTTTGACTACTTTTACTTCACTACATAAAGAAAAGTATATACTTTTTACTCCATACATTACCCCTGACACCCTAAAGTACTTGTTACATTTTGAATGCATAGCAGGACAGAAAATGGTCCAATTCACACACTTATCAAGAGAACATCCCTGGTCATCCCTACTGCCTCTGATCTGGCGAACTCACTAAACACAAATGATGTCTGAGTGTTGGATTGTGACCCTGGCTATCCGTAAATAAAAAAAACAAGAAAATTGTGCCATCTGGTTTGCTTAATATAAGGAGTTTTAAATTATTTGTACTTTTACTTTTGGTATATTTTAGACACTACATTTACTTTTGATATTTAAGTATATTTAAACCAAAATACTTTTAGACTTTTACTCAAGTACTATTTTACTGGGTGACTGACTTTTACTTGAGTAATTTTCTATTACGGTAACTTTAGTTTTACTCAAGTATGAGAATTGAGTACTTTTCTACCACTTATGAAAGGTCAACAGAATGACGGGCAGTAGATCCAGAGTTCACGTGGATGACAACAGATAACAATGCTTGTCTACTTTTTATTTCATTTAGATATTTTTTGGTCTAATGATTATAATTTTGGATCGGTCTTCATCGATTAAAGCAAAGACCCAGGACAGTGTGCGGTGTCTACATTTGCCCTATTAATTATTGTTTTACTGTCTATTGGTCATTGGTTGTGTGAGACGTATTTGAACAAAGATAATGTAACTTCTGAAAGATTACAACGTAGTTTGTGAAATGCATGTTTCGATACAATGGCATGTAGAACATTAATATTGATCATGTGAAACATTGGCATACAAGGAATTATAATGGTGTCCAATATTGAGTATTGTACTGCATTGTTGGTTAAGGGCTGGTAAGTAAGCATTTCACTGTAAGGTTGTATTCAACACCTGTTGTATTCGGCGCATGTGACAAATACATTTGATTTGACATTGAACATGTTCTCTGTCATCTTTGTATATTTCACACCGTGTGTGGATGCCACCTAGAGTCAAATAAGATAACTGCACAATTTGGGAGAATAATTTAGTCTCACATATTAGGCTGTGGAGAAATATCGTTTTCTTGTTTATGCAGAGACGAAATGTCCTCTTACAATGGGCGAACTGTCTCTAGAGCAAAAAGCGCCGATTAATGCTATCCATACTGCTGTGTTCCTCAAATCTTTCCTTGAGGACCTCCAGATGTTTCCCAATAATGATGTAGTCCTGAACTAGCACACGTGATTCAACTAATTCAGTGTCAGAATGCGTCATTGACAATAAACTGGTCTTAACATAAATAGAAATGCAACTTGCAACAATTTCAAAGATTTTACTGAGTTACAGTTCATATAAGGAAATCAGTCAATTCAAATAAATAAATTAGACCCTAATCTTTGGATTGCACATGACTGGGAATACAGATATGCATATGTTGGTAACAGATACATTTTTTAAAAAGTAGGGGGTGGATCAGAAAACTAGATACTATCTGGTGTGACCACCATTTGCCTCCTGCAGTGCAACACATCTCCTTCGGATGGTTGATCAGGCTGTTGATTGTGGCCTGTGGAATGTTGTTCCATTCATCTTCAATGGCTGTGCAAAGTTGATGGATATTGGGGGGGGAACTGGAACACGCTGTCATACACGTCGATCCAGAGCATCCCAAACAGTGAGTGCTCAGTGGGTGACATGTCTGGTGAGTATGCAGGCCATCGAAGAATTTGAACATTTTGGTGTACAGATCCTTGCGACATTGGGCCATGCATTATCATGCTGAAACATGAGGTGATGGTAGTGGATGAGTGGCACGTGGATTTCATCACGGTATCTCTATGCATTCAAATTGCTTTAGATAAAATACAATTGTGTTCATTGTCCGTACCTTATTTCTGCCCATACCATAATCCCATTGGCACCATGGGGCACTCTTCACAACGTTGAAATCATCAAACCGCTCACCCACAGGATGCCATACACGCTGTCTGCCATCTGCCCAGTACAGTTGAAACTGGGATTAATCCGTGAAGAGAATACTTCTCCAGTGTGACAGTGGCCATCAACTTTGAAACGTGTAGACTGGTCAGAAGTTCAACTTTTTTATATATTTTATACTTTTTACATTATAATCGATCTTCATTCAGTTTCATGGCATTTTCCTCAACATTCTAAAGCTCCCCATTGTGACATCATCACTTCCAACTGCCATTCACTGTCAATGCAAAAATACAACTTTTGAAACAAATGATCTACTTTGACCACTTTTCTAACAACTTAGACAAAAAGTTAGAGGGTATTACATCTCGGTCTACTGCTATGGAATTCAAATCTGAAATAATAACAGAAATATCCAAATATCCATCTCTAACAATATAGCTGTTTTAGTTACCTCATCAACATTTTCTCAAACTTTTTTGCAAACAACTATCGTTTTGACCACTACCCCAACATGTTGACAAAAACGTATAGTGTATGAGTCTTCCTCTACTTTTCTGCTATTCAAACTGTATCTCTTCGCGGAAACAAAATATTCACTACGGATCTAACTGTTTTAGAAACTGCATTACCACATTTTCCAAAACCTTTTCCAAACAACTGCCATTTGACCACTCCCCCAACAAGTCAGACAAAAACATAGGGGGTGTGAAATCTTCCCTTGCTGCTCCGATGTCAAATCTGAAAACAGATTAGGCATAGCGTCTACCAATTTTTAAATAGTTGTTTTAGTAACCATCAACTGTCATCTTTCAAGCTGCAGTAAGTCATGTCAGAAGTTTTGTGGATCAGAGTGCAGTATTTACAGTTGAAGTCGGAAGTTTACATGCACCTTAGCCAATTTAAACTCAGTTTTTCACAATTCCTGACATTTAATCTGAGGAGAAATTCCCTGTTCTAGGTCAGTCAGGATCACCACTTTATTATAAGAATGTGAAATGTCAGAATAATAGTAGAGAGAATGATTTATTTCAGCTTTTATTTATCTCATCACAATCCCAGTGGGTCAGAAGTTCACATACACTCAATTAGTATTTTGTAGCATTGCCTTTAAAATGTTTAACTTGGGTCAAACATTTCGGGTAGCCTTCCACAAGCTTCCCACAATAAGTTGTGTGAATTTTGGCCCATTCCTCCTGACAGAGCTGGTGTAACTGAGTCAGGTTTTGTAAGGCCTCCTTGATTGCACATGCCTTTTCAGTTTGGCCCACAAATGTTCTATAGGTTTGAGGTCAGGGCTTTGTGATGGTCACTCCAATACCTTGACTTAGTTGTCCTTAAGCCATTTTGCCACAACTTTGGAAGTATGCTTGGGGTCATTGTTCATTTGGAAGACCCATTTGTGACCAAGCATTAACTTCCTGACTGATGTGTTGAAATGTTGCTTCAATATATCCACATAATTTTCAACCCTCATGATGCCATCTATTTTGTGAAGTGCATCAGTCCCTTCTGCAGCAAAGCACCCCCACAACAAGATGCTGCCACCCCCGTGCTTCACGGTTGGGATGATGTTCTTCGGCTTGCAAGCCTCCCCCTTTTTCCTCCAAACATAACGAGGTTATGTAACAAATACAAGGAAATGGAACACAACTTATGCACACCCTCAACACTATGGCCAAATAGTGCTATTTTTGTTTCATCAGACCAGAGGACATTTCTCCAAAAAGTACGATCTTTGTTCCCATGTGCAGTTGCAAAATGTAGTCTGGCTTTTTTATGGGGCTGCCTCTCGGGCTTCTGTGCTAGCCGTGTAACTTCATATCGTTGCTGTTCCTCTATTCTCTTGTATTTCTCCTCGTAGTATTGCCGTTCCGCTTTTGCTGCCTCTAACTCCCCCGGCTGTGTCCAGGGTCCTGCACCATCTAATACCTACTCAAATGACTTTGCCGAAGCGGACACGGCTTTTCACTGTGAAAGAGACTGTGTCTATGTTTGTTAGTGATACGGATTCGAGACGTCCTTGCACTTTCAAAAGCGATGATGTCGAGGTGAGTGAAATAAGTGAACAGCAGATATATGTTTGGTGTTGTCTGTTTGATGCTGTTAAATTTAGTGAATAGCTCTCAGATTAGCAAATCATGTCATTATGACTTGGTTGATACAGGCAAGTACATCAGCGGTGTAGCTCAAATGATTGCTCTCTGTCTCATGGAAAATGTTGCTGTGTTTAGCTGTATATAGTCAGCTTAACTAGTTGGTTGATTTAATTCATATGGAAACAGCCCAAGCTGCTTACTATAGCTAGCTAACAAATTTGCGCAACCGCAGCATTCAAACAAGGCTGCAATGAAACTAATGGGACTGTAGCGACTGTGTTGGCATCAAAAACCCGGAGTGTGAACTAAGTTTTGATTCATCGTTGATTGACATGGTAATAGACCGATATTATTCGAGAAAATATGAAAAAAAACGGACCCTTCTGACGCGGGTACATTACATCATGACGTGTCACTACATAACGTACATTTGCAACTCATTTTGTGCAGATTAAAAACATGCTTAACCGTATACATTATCATTATTCCTGATTTTCGTCTTAATGACAATTAATATTATTATGGCTAATATTAAACTAATATTTCATGAGTAGGGTGCAATGTGGTCATCAATAACACAAACAATGAATCAATCAATAATGAATTGCATAAGACTGTGATGTGCAGAATCTCAAAAATAATACCACTGCACCGAACCTCTGTTCTGCATTTACAAATCAAATCAAATTTTATTGGTCACATGCACATGGTTAGCAGATGTTAATGCGAGTGTAGCGAAATGCTTGTGCTTCTAGTTCCGACAATGCAGTAATAACTGACAAGTAATCTAACAAATTCACAACATCTACCAATATACAGACAAATGTAAAAGGGATAAATAAGAATATGTACATATGGATGAGCGATGGCCGTGCGGCATAGGCAAGATGCAGTAGATGGTAAAGAATACAGTATATACATATGAGATGACTAATGTAGGATATGTAAACATTATTAAAGTGCCATTATTTAACGTGACTAGTGATACCTTAATTAAGTCAATTTATTTAAGTGGCCAGAGATTTGAGTCTGTATGTTGGTAGCAGCCTCTCTATGTTAGTGATGGCTGTTTAACAATCCGATGGCTTTGAGACAGAAGCTGTTTTTCTCTGTCCCAGCTTTGATGCACCTGTACTGACCTTGCCTTCTGGACAATACCGGGGTGAACAGGCAGTGGCTCTGGTGGTTGTTGTCCTTGATTATCTTTTTGGCCTTCCTGTGACATCGGGTGCTGTAGGTGTCCTGGAGGGCAAGAAGTTTGGCTGAGGTGCTGTTGACCCTTCTTCACCATGCTGCCTGTGTGGGTGAACAAATTCAGTTTGTCTGTGATGTGTACGCCGAGGAACTTAAAACTTTCCACCTTCTCCACTACTGTCCTGTCGAGGTGGATGGGGGCGTGCTCCCTCTCCTATTGGGGCGGTAAGCAAATTGGAGTGGGTCTAGGGTGTTAGGTAGGGTGGAGGTGATATGGTCCTTGACTAGTCTCTCAAAGCACTTCATGATGACGGAAGTGAGTGCTACGGGGCGGTAGTCATTTAGCTCAGTTACCTGAGCAGGAACAATGGTGGCCCTCTTGAACCATGTGGAGACAGCAGACTGGGATAAGGATTGATTGAATATGTCCGTAAACACACCAGCCAGCTGGTCTGCGCATGCTCTGAGGACGCGGCTGGGGATGCCATCTGGGCCTGCAGCCTTGCGAGGGTTTAAAACATTTAAATGTTTTGCTCATGTCGGCTGCAGTGAAGGAGAGCCTACAGGTTTTGGTAGCGGGCCGTGTCAGTGGCACTGTGTTGTCCTCAAAGTGAGCAAAGAAGTTGTTTAGTCTGTCTGGGAGCAAGACATCCTGGTCCACGACGGGGCTGGTTTTTCTTTTATAGTCCGTGATGGACTGTAGACCCTGCCACATACCTCTCGTGTCTGAGTCGTTGAATTGCGACTCTACTTTGTCTCTATACTGACGCTTAGCTTGTTTGATTGCCTTGCGGAGGGAATAACTACACTGTTCGTATTCGGTTATGTTTCCGGTCACCTTGCCCTGGTTAAAAGCAGTGGTTCGCACTTTCAGTTTCGCGCAAA
The DNA here is from genome assembly GCF_045791955.1 of Oncorhynchus clarkii lewisi. Lineage (NCBI taxonomy): Eukaryota > Metazoa > Chordata > Actinopteri > Salmoniformes > Salmonidae > Oncorhynchus > Oncorhynchus clarkii. Next base: position 54,275,250 of record NC_092147.1, read on the forward strand.
TGCTGCCATCAATCCACGGTTTCTGGTTGGGGAATGTTTTAATAGTTGCTGTGGGTACGACATCGCCAATGCACTTGCTAATGTACTCGCTCACCGAATCAGCGTATTCGTCAATGTTGTTGTTTGATGCAATGCGGAACATATCCCAATCCACGTGATTGAAGCAATCTTGAATCGTGGAATCAGATTGGTCGGACCAGCGTTGAACAGACCTGAGCGTGGGAGCTTAGTTTCTGTCTATAGGCTGGAAGCAACAAAATGGAGTTGTGGTCAGCTTTTCCGAAAGGAGGGTGGGGGAGGGCCTTATATGCGTCGAAGAAGTTAGAATAACAATGATCCAGGGTTTTACCAGCCTTGGTAGCACAATCGATATGCTGATAGAATTTAGGGAGTCTTGTTTTCAGATTAGCCTTGTTAGATTCCCCAGCTACAATGAATGTAGCCTCAGGATATGTGGTTTCCAGTTTACATAGAGTCAAATAAAGTTTGTTTAGGGCCATCGATGTGTCTGCGTGGGGGGGAATATATGCGGGTGTGATTATAATAGAAGAGAATTCTCTTGGAAGATAATGCGGTCGACATTTGATTGTGAGGAATTCTAAGTCATGTGAACGGAAGGACTTGAGTTCCTGTATGTTGTCATGAGGCATACTCCCCCACCCCTCTTCTTACCAGAAAGATGTTTGTTTCCGTCGGCGCGATGCATGAAGAAACCAGCTGGCTGCACCGACTCCGATAGCATGTCTCGAGTGAGCCATGTTTCTGTGAAACAAAGAACGTTACAGTTCTGATGTCACTCTGGAAGGCTACCCTTGCACGGATTTCGTCTACCTTGTTGTCAAGAGACTGGACATTGGCGAGTAGTATGCTCGGGAGCGGTGCGCGATGTGCCCGTCTACGGAGCCTGACCAAAAGACCACTTCGTCTGCCCCTTCTACGGCGTCGTTGTTTTGGGTCGCCGGCTGGGATCCAATCTATTGTCCTGGGTGGTGGGCAAAACAGAGGATCCGCTTCGGGAAAGTCGTATTCCTGGTCGTAATGTTGGTGAGTTGACGTTGCTCTTATATCCAATAGTTCCTCTCGACTGTATGTAATCAAACCTAAGATTACCTGGGGTAACAATGTAAGAAATAACACATAAAAAAAATAAAATAATGCATAGTTTCCTAGGAACGCGAAGCGAGGCGGCCATCTCTGTAGGCGCCGGAAGTACAAGCATGCATTCCTGCTTGGACATGTTAAGCAATTTACTCAAAGAATCATACCATCTAGTACATATCTTATTGAAGCACATTGAATTACATTATAAATTGTTTAGGCTACTCATATTTTCCATTGCATGACCTCCACAAAAATGCTGTGTGATCATGAGCTGGTGCCCCAAATGAAAACGTCCATAGGGAGCCCTGTGACGATGCACTCACACATAGAATATATATTATGTGAATTATAGTCTTTTAAGGACCTTTATGATCTCACACTATTCTGTAATTTGGATCTAGTCATGTTATAAATTAAATTATGCTATGTAAGTGCATGTTTTAAAAACGTTATATAATATGTCTTGGTGTTAGAATCAAATCAAATCAAAATGTATTTGTCACATGCGACTAGAGGAACCTAGCTGATTAAGTGAGAAATCTGTCGATCTGCCCTTGAGCAAGGCATTTAACCCTGATTGCTCCAGTAAGTTGCTCTGGATAAGAGTGTCTGCTAAATGACTAAAATGTCTATAGAACAAAAACATAAATGCAATATTTTCAAAGATGTTACTGATTTACAGTTTATATGAATTTCACATGACTGGGAATACAGATATGCATCTGTTGGTCACAGATACCTCAAAAGTAATGGGCCTCACAATGAACCTCTGGATATCGTCACGATATTACTGTGCATTCAAATTGCAATCGATAAAATGCAATTGTGTTTGTTGTCCGCAGTTTATGCCTGCCCATACCATAACCCCACCGAGGCGGCTTATGGTAGAGAAATAGGCATTCAATTCTCTGTCAACATCTCTGGTGGACATTCCTGCAGTCAGCATGCCAATTGTGCACTCCCTCAAAACTTGAGACTGTGGCATTGTGTTATGTAACAAAATTACACATGATTGGGCCTTTATTGTCTCCAGTACAAGGTGTAATGATCATGCTGTTTTTCTTGATATGCCACATCTTTGTAAAGGAGAAATGCTCACTAACAGGGATGTAAACAAATGTGCACATAGAATTTCAGAGAAACAAGCTTTTTGTGTGAATGGAACATTTTGGGGATCTTTCATTTCAGCTCATGAAAGATGGGACCAACACTTCACATTATATTTACATTTATATTTTTGGTCGGTGTAAATGTAAAAATGTAAACAAGACGTGTAGACTAACAATGAAATGTTAGTCTACATATATTAACACAAGACTATTTACACAATAGATAATGAAAAATCATGAGAATCTGGTTTCTCATGGTCTGAGAGTCTTTAGATTACTTTTGGCAAACTCCAAGTGGGCTGTCATGTGCCTTTAACTGAAGAGTGGCTTCCGTCTGGCCCCTGTACCATAAAGGCCTGATTGGTGGAGTGCTGCAGAGATAACCATCATCTGTCCTTCTGGAAGGTTCTCCCATCGCCACAGAGGAACTCTAGAGCTCGGGTTCTTGGTTTACTTCCCTGAATAAGGCCCTTCTCCCCCGATTGCTCAGTTTGGCCGGGCAGTCAGCTCTAGGAAGAGTCTTGTTGGTTCCAAACTTCTTCTATTTAAGAATGATGGAGGCCACTGTGTTCTTGGAGACCTTCAATGCTGCAGAAATGTTTTTGTACTCTTCCCAAAATCTGTGCCTTGGCACAATCCTGTCTCGAAACTCTGACATGAACTGTCAACTGTGGGACCTTATATAGACAGGTGTGTGCCTTTCCAAATCATGTCCAATAAAATTAACCACAGGTGGACTCCAAGTTGTAGAAACATCTCAAGGATGATCAATGGAAACATGATGCACCTGAGCTCAATTTCAAGTCTCATAGCAAAGGGTCTGAATACTTATGTAAATAAAGTATTATTTCTAAAAACTTTTCGCTTTGTCATTATGGGCTATTGTGTAGATTGCTGAGTTAAAAAATTATAATTTTAGAATAAGGCTGCAATGTAACAAAATGTGGAAAAAGTCAAGGGGTCTGATTACTTTCCGAAAGCACTAAACAAAAAATATAAACGCAACATACAATCATTTCAAAGATTTTACTGAGTTATAGTTCATATAAGGAAATCAGTCAATTGAAATAAATAAATTAGGTCCTAATCTATGGATTTCAAATGACTGAGAATACAGATATGCATCTGTTGGTCAGAGATACCTTAAAAAGGTATGGGTGTGGATCAGAAGCAGTCAGTACCCATGTGAAATTACTGGATATTGGCAGGAACTGGAACACGCTGTCATACACGTTGATCCAGAGCATCGCAAACGTGCTCAATGGGTGACATGTCTGGTGAGTATGCAGGCCTCTAAAATGGCATTGGATGCAGAGCATGGTAAAAAAATTAACATTAAATTATCTGCCAACAACTCTGGTGGACAGTACTGCAGTCAGCATTCTAATTGCACACTCCCTCAAAACTTGAGACATATGTGGCATTGTGTTGTGTGAAAAATGAGTTATCTTGGCAAAGGAGAATCTCACCTCACAGGTGTGGCATATCAAGTAGCTGATTAAACGGCATGATCAAGGTGCACGTTGTTCTAGTGACAATAAATGGTCACTAACAGGGATGGAAACACATTTGTGTTTAAATTTGAGAGAAATAAGCTTTTTGTCAGTATGGTACATTTCTGGGATCTTTTATTTCAGCTCATGAAACATGGGACCAACAGTATGATATAATGTGGGCGTTCTAAGTCTTCTGCACTAGATGGAGCCTTTGAGACCTATACTACAATGAGGCCAATCCATTTTAAACAGTCTATGGGCCTATCATTATATGTCGTTATCCATTATATGGATTATATGGATAATTAATATTGAACACACTGTCAGTAAACAATTATTTAATTTTTTTGCAAAATGTAATATATCCAGTCACATTTCATAAAAATAGTTGTCCACTTCGGTTTTTGAAACTACAGTATCAATGGTACAATAAACCATATTTTGTAGGAATTCAGCTGTACATGGTGGATAATACATGGTTAACACGACACAGGTATACTGAGTTTAATGAGGGATTCATGAACGTGCCATCCTTCACACAGATTTATCATTATTCATATTTTTTCCTGTATACAAAATCACTCACAGCAGGCAGGCAGGCAGGCAGGCAGGGGGGGGAAAGCCTCCACGGACACACTGAGGGTTGAGCGATATTGTCCGCGTTCCTAGATGATTACATTGCAGACGAATGCCAGATCTCACAACCACTGGATAGGTGTTTAACATATCAGCTAACCACATCCTATGATATAGCAATCTGATGGCCGAATGCACAGTCGATGATGTGGCACACAACCATTGGTTGATGCATGTAGTCTACCTGGAACGCAACCAGTATCAATTTGTTCACCTTTGACCTTTTTGTTTTTACCATAGAAATGATATGTTTATCGTCTGGACTGGAACACTGCACTGTCTAGTGAATCTGCATTGAGAGAAATCGTTTCATAGAGGAATGAAGAACAGCTGGCATCCGTGCCAGTGTGAGCATCAGTAGTTTCATCCTCTCTGCAACATATGCAACTTAACACTCGAAATTCAATTACTATTGCCAAAGAAGAGATATATAGGTTCTGTGATTTTTTGGGGTGAATTTCCAAATACCTCTAAAGATAGTAGGAGTTCCCAACATTGGTCCTCAAATTACCCAGTGGCAGGATTGCACTCCAAAAGAACACACACTCGTATTTGGCCTGGTGTGGCTTTTCATGATAAAATAACAAGAGTCAACTTTGGGCAACAGGAATCAAAGTCTGCTCCAGGATGACATTTTTCCCTAGGTACAGATCAAAGATCATATTCCCCTCCCCAATCCTGGCCTTAACCATTAGTGGGGAAAATGCTAAACTGACCAAGGAATCAGTGTCTAGGGCCTCTAGGAAGGCCCCTAGACACTGAAGGCAATTCCCTCTAGGGCCTCTAGGAAGGCCCCTAGACACTGAAGGCCATTCCCTCTAGGGCCTCTAGGAAGGCCATTCACTTGGACCTTCATGCTACAGTACAGGCCAGGGCAAGAGAGTTTAGATTAGAGATATGATTGAGAAATTAAATTTGACCTGTTGGCACCAAAAGCTAAAAGACTGCAAATATGAGTGTAATTGTTTGGTGCCAACATGACTGGCTCTGCATTTCTATGGCTAGCCTCTTCTACACGCTACACATAATACCCATAGGAAAGCCCAAAATGCATTGTACTCAAACAATTCATTTAGGGACCCATAATATGATGAAAAAGCTAGTAGGCTAAAGAAGTCCAACTTTTTATGATTCTTCTGCACATGATTATTTCCCACTGTAAAGTTTCAAAATGTTTTCTGACACTGTAGACCAAACAGAAACAGTAGGCTTACACCTTGGTACTAGCCACTGATGATGTGCTGTTTGATATGTGTACTGTACAATACTGTATAATCTGTCACTCCAGTTCTGCATTTCAGCTCCCTCAAGCTGAAACAAAAGCTGCAACG
>NC_092147.1:54370922-54373422 GCF_045791955.1 Oncorhynchus clarkii lewisi
CACCCATTCAGTGACACAGACAGACAGAGACACAGACAGACAGACAGACAGACAGACAGACAGACAGACAGACAGAGACAGACAAACATTCAGCAAAACAGACAGACAGATGAGACAGACACCCAGTCAGAGACACAGACAGACAGACACCCAGTCAGAGACAGACACCCAGACAGAGACAGACAGACAGACAGAGACAGACAGGGACACACAGACAGACAGAGAGACAGAGACAGACAGAGAGACAGACAGAGAGACACACAGACAGACACGCAGTCAGATACACAGACAGACACCCAATCAGAGACACAGACAGAGAGACAGACACACAGACAGACAGATACAGACACAGACAGACACCCAGACAGACACACAGACAGACAGAAACAGACAGACACCCAGTCAGAGACAAAGACAGACAGACAGACAGACAGACAGACAGAGACACCCAGTCAGAGACACAGACAGACAGAGACAGAGACAGACACCCAGACAGACAGAGACAGTCAGAGACACAGACAGACACCGAGACATACACCCAGACAGTCAGAGACAGAGACAGACAGACACCCAGTCAGACACCCAGTCAGAGACAGAGACAGAGACAGACAACCAGAGAGAGACACACAGACAGACAGAAACAGACAGACACCCAGTCAGAGACACAGACAGACAGACAGACAGACAGACAGACAGACAGACAGACATACACCCAGTCAGAGACAGAGACAGACACCCAGATAGAGACAGAGACAGACAGACACCCAGTCACAGACAGACAGACAGACAGACAGACAGACAGACAGACAGACAGACACCCAGTCAGTCAGAGACAGAGACAGACACCCAGTCAGTCAGAGAGAGAGACAGACACCCAGACAGAGACAGAGACAGAGAAAGAGAGACAGACAGACACCCAGTCAGTCAGAGACAGAGACAGACAGACACCCAGTCAGTCAGAGACAGAGACAGACAGACACCCAGACAGTCAGAGACAGACACCCAGTCAGAGACAGACACAGAGTCAGCGACACAGACAGACAGACACCCAGTCAGACACCCAGTCAGAGACAGAGACAGACAGACAGACACCCATTCAGTGACACAGACAGACAGAGACACAGACAGACAGACAGACAGACAGACAGACAGACAGACAGACAGACAGACACACATTCAGCAAAACAGACAGACAGATACAGAGACAGACACCCAGTCAGAGACACAGACAGACAGACACCCAGTCAGAGACAGACACACAGACAGAGACAGACAGACAGACAGAGACAGACAGGGACACACAGACAGACAGAGAGACAGAGACAGACAGAGAGACAGACAGAGAGACACACAGACAGACACGCAGTCAGATACACAGACAGACACCCAGTCAGAGACACAGACAGAGAGACAGACACACAGACAGACAGATACAGACACAGACAGACACCCAGACAGAGACACACAGACAGACAGAAACCGACAGACACCCAGTCAGAGACAAAGACAGACAGACAGACAGACAGACAGACACCCAGTCAGAGACAGAGACAGACACCCAGATAGAGACAGAGACAGACAGACACCCAGTCACAGACACAGACATACACCCAGTCAGTCAGAGACAGAGACAGACAGACACCCAGTCAGACACCCAGTCAGAGACAGAGACAGACACCCAGACAGAGACAGACAGACAGACAGACAGAGAGAGAGACAGACAGACAGACAGACAGACAGACAGACAGAGACAGACAGAGACAGACACACAGTCAGCAAAACAGACAGACAGATACAGAGACAGACACCCAGACACCCACAGAGAAAGACAGACAGACAGAGACAGACAGAGACACACAGACAGACAGAGAGACAGAGACAGACAGAGAGACACACAGACAGACACGCAGTCAGAGACACAGACAGACACCCAGTCAGAGACACAGACAGAGACAGACAGACACAGACAGACAGATACAGACACAGACAACCAGACAGAGACACAGAGACAGACAGAAACAGACAGACACCCAGTCATAGACACAGACAGACAGACAGACAGACAGACAGACAGACAGACAGACAGACAGAGACAGACAGACACCCATTCAGTGACACAGACAGACAGAGACACAGACAGACAGACAGACAGACAGACAGACAGACAGACAGACAGACAGACACACATTCAGCAAAACAGACAGACAGATACAGAGACAGACACCCAGTCAGAGACACAGACAGACAGACACCCAGTCAGAGACAGACACCCAGACAGAGACAGACAGACAGACAGGGACACACAGACAGACAGAGAGACAGAGACAGACAGAGATACACACTGACAGACACCCAGTCAGATACAGACACAGAAAGACAGAGACAGACACCCAGACAGAGACAGACAGACAGACAGAGACAGACAGAGACACACAGACTGACAGAGACAGACAGAGACAGACAGAGAGACAGACAGAGAGACAGACACCCATTCAGAGAC